>NW_017670777.1:447743-453089 GCF_001879085.1 Nicotiana attenuata | reverse complement strand
CGGAAGTCCAGTAACGAAATCCATGGTAATCCTCTCCCACTTCCACTCGGGAAGCTCAATCCTTAGAAACAAACCACCAGGCCTCTGATGCTCATACTTAACTTGCTGACAATTCAAACATCGAGCCACATATGCAACAATATCTTTCTTCATCCTACACCACCAATAATGCTGCCGCAAGTCCTGATACATCTTCGCGGCGCCCGGGTGAATAGAATACCGAGAACTATGGGCCTCCGCTAAGATCAACCCTCGAATCCCATCGACATTGGGCACACAAACTCGCCCCTGCACTCTCAAAACACCATCATCATCTAAGGTCACCTTCGTGGCACCTCCACGCTGCACCGTGTCTCTCAGGACACACAAATGAGGATCATCAAACTGCCGATCACAGATACGCTCCAATAATGAAGAACGAGCGACCGTGCAAGCTAACACTCTGCTAGGCTCAGAAATGTCCAACCTCACAAACCGATTGGCCAAGGCCTGAATATCCAAAGCAAGAGGTCTCTGGCTGACCGGAATATAAGCAAGACTACCCATGCTAGCGGACTTCCTACTTAATGCATCGGCCACTACATTGGCTCTCCCCGGGTGATACAAAATAGTAACATCATAATCCTTTAATAGCTCCAACCACCTACTCTGCCTCAGGTTCAACTCCTTCTGCTTGAACAAGTACTGCAGACTCTTGTGATCAGTGCACACCTCATATGTCACACCATCTAGGTAATGCCTCCAAATCTTCAAAGCATGAACAATGGCTGCCAACTCTAGATCATGAACCGGATAATTCTTCTCGTGGATCTTCAACTGCCTCGAATCATACGCAATGACTCTGCCATCCTGCATCAATACCGCACCAAGCCCAATACGGGAAGCATCACAATAAACTGTATAAGGCCCTGAGCCTGTGGGCAAAACCAATATCAGTGCCGTAGTCGGAGCTGTCTTGAGCTTTTGAAAGCTCGCCTCACACTCGTCTGACCATCTGAACTGGGCACCCTTCTAGGTCAATCTGGTCATCGGGGGTGCTATGGATGAAAATCCCTCCATAAACCGACGGTAGTAGCCTGCTAACCCCAAAAAACTCCGAATCTCTGTAGCCGATGCTGGTCGAGGCCAGTTCTTGACTGCCTCAATCTTGCTTGGGTCCACCTGAATACCCTCTACTGATACAACGTGACCCAGAAATGCAACCGAACTCAACTAGAACTCACACTTCGAAAACTTAGCGTATAGCTGACTATCCTTCAGAGTCTGAAGAACCACTCTGAGATGCTGCTCGTGCTCCTCATGGCTGCGGGAGTATACCAGAATATCATCAATAAACATTATCACGAACAAGTCCAAAATAAGGCCTGAACACTCGGTTCATCAACTCCATAAATGCTGCTGGGGCATTGGTCAACCGAATGACATGACCAGGAACTCATAATGCCCGTACAGAGTGCGAAATGCTGTCTTAGAGACATCGGATGAACTAATCCTCAACTGATGGTAGCCAGATCTCAAGTCTATCTTTGAAAACACCTTCCCACCCTGAAGCTGGTCGAACAAATCATCAATCCTCGGCAGCGGATACTTGTTCTTTATCATCACTTTGTTCAATTGTCGGTAATCAATGCACATCCTCATCGAACCATCCTTTTTCTTCACAGATAACACTAGCGCACCCCAAGGCGAAATGCTAGGTCTAATGAAACCCTTTTCAAGCAAATCCTGCAACTGATCCTTTAACTCTTTCAACTCTGGTGGGGCCATGCGATACAGCAGAATGAAAATGGGCTGAGTGCCCGGAGCCAGATCAATGCAAAAGTCAATATCCCTGTCGCGCGGCATGCCCAACAAGTCTGAAGAAAAGACCTCGGGGAACTTTCGAACAATAGGAACAGAATCAATAGTAGGGACCTCCGCGCTGGAGTCGCGAACATACGCCAAATAAGCTAAGTACCCCTTCTCGACCATGCATCGAGCTTTCACATATGATATAACACTGCGGGTGGCATGACCTGGTGTCCCTCTCCACTCCAAACGGGGCAAATCTGGTAAAGCCAAGGTCACGGTCTTGGCGTGACAATCCAAGATAGCATGATACGGGGACAACCAATCCGTCCCTAATATAATGTCGAAATCCACCATGTCTAAGAGCAATAAATCAACACGGGTCTCAAGACCCTCAAACACTACCACATAGGAACAATGAACTCGGTCGACCACTATAGAATCACACACCGGTGTAGATACATAAACAGGAATACCGAAAGCATCACTAGGCATAGCCAGGTAGGGTGCAAAATAGGACGACACATACAAATATGTAGACCCAGGGTCAAATAGCACTGAAGCATCTCTAATACAACTCAGAATGGTACCTGTAATGTCTGCATCTAAAGACTCAGCCTCTGGCCTGGCTGCTGGCTGGCCTCTACCTCTGGCGACCTGAACTCCACCTCTATGACCTCTACCTCCACCTCTAACACCTCTGCCACCGTCTCTAACTGGCTGGGCAGGGTGAGGAACCTCTGGTGCCCGAATCATAGCACGAGGACTCTGATGCTGGAAGTTGCCATAAACTCGAGGGCAATATCTGACAATGTGCCTCGGATCACCACAAGCATGGCAAGACCTCGTCTGCTGCGGCTGAGCACCCCTCAACATCGGGAAAACCCTCCTGTTGTGACCATACTCACCACACTCATAACACCTACACGAACGCTGCAACTGAGGGAACTGAGGCTGACCCTGTCGACCTGAATGACCACCTGAAGTACCATGAGTGACCTGGAGACCTGACTGAAAAGGCCTGGGAGGATGGCCTCTACCATAAGAACCTCTACCTTCTGACGAGGTACCACTGAATCTGCCTGCATGACGGGGCCTCTTATCCAACCCATGACCACCTCCCTGTGGCAGAGTTATCTCAACTCTACATCCCACATTGGGCGCCTCCTGAAAAGTGATCTCACTCCCGGCCTGAGCCACTATACCCGGCTGACCTGCTACCGCTGGCTGAACCACTGGAAGAAAACCCGCTCGAATGACACCCTCTATGAGGCCTACCAATCGGACTAGAACGTCCTGAAGAACTGGGGTGGCAATGAACCCTTCTGGGACCTGACCTGGGCCCACCGGAACTGCTGGGACGGGAACCTCATCCTCAAAATCAACCTGAGGCTCTGCCACTGGGGCTTCCACTGGGGTCTCGGACTGCTGAGCGGTAGATGAAGAAGCGCGTGTTCTTGCCATCTGCGAAAGAACAGAGTAGAAATTCAACCGGTGTTTGAGAAATAGAACCGCACGACAAGAAAGAACGAATGTGAAGTGTTTCCTAACTCTATAGCCTCTGGGGATAAATACAGACGTCTCCGTACCGTTCCCTCAAACTCTACCAAGTTTGTCCATGAGTTGTGAGACCTATGTGACCTAGTGCTCTGATACCAACTTGTCACGACCCGGATTTCCCACCCTCGGGAGTCGTGATGGCGCCTACTAATCGGAGCTAGGCAAGCCAAGTATTAAAACATTTTCCGATAACATCTCAGTAATATAAATAAAACGAGTCATTTAAATTAAGGCGGAAGTCTTAAGTATAAATAAACTAAAAAAAACAAATGCGGAAATTCAATTTCAATCTCTACCCAAGACTAGAGTCACTAACTCACGAACGTCTATAGAATACTACATACAAAGTCTGAACAAGGTACAATACTGTTTGCTTCGGTACAAGTGATAACAAACTGAATAAAATAGGAAGGGACTCCGGCCTGCGGACGTCAGCAAGGCTACCTCAAATGTCCCTGGACTGAAGTCAACTCCCAGTCAACTACTGCTGTGGTCCAAAAGCTACTCCGGTACCGTGATCTGTGCAAAAGATCACAGAAGTGTAGCATCAGCACAACCGACCCCATGTGCTGGTAAGTGCCTGGCCTAACCCCGGCGAAGTAGTGACGAGGCTAGACATGACTACCAAACAAACCTGTACAGATATATCCAATAGAAGGAAAATATACAGAACTTAAATAGCTAAGGGGGGGGGGGAGCATGCTATGGGGGCTGTAACAGTTTAAAATACAAAATCAATAAATATGGAACGAAACGGTACAACTACAATAGTCAACGAGAGTAATAATCAAAACATGGCATGGAATGTCCCTTCGTGCATTTATAATCAAAACATGGCACGGAATGTCCCTTCGTGCATTAATAAGCAAAACATGGCACGGAATGTCCCTTCGTGCATTAATAAGCAAAACATGGCACGGAAATGTTCCTTCGTGCATTAATAAGCAAAACATGGCACGGAATGTCCCTTCGTGCATTAATAAGCAAAACATGGCACGGAATGTTCCTTCTTGCATTAATAATCAAAACATGGCACGAAATGTCCCTTCGTGCATTAATAAGCAAAACATGGCACGGAATGTTCCTTCGTGCATTAATAAGCAAAACATGGCACAGAATGTCCCTTCGTGCATTAATAATCAAAACATGGCACGGAATGACCCTTCGTGCAAATACAATCAAAACATGGCACGGAATGACCCTTCGTGCATTATCACTCTTCCTCACCCAAACATTAATCACAACCAAACGGGGCGAGGGGATAGGCAAATAATAAAAAATATCCCGGCAAGGGAAAACACAAGCAAACAGCTAAATCCCGGCAAGGGAGCAACAACAATAATAACTTTCACATCCCGGCAAGGGAGATAATCAATATACTCAAACCATCCCGGCAAGG
The DNA here is from genome assembly GCF_001879085.1 of Nicotiana attenuata. Taxonomy (NCBI): domain Eukaryota; kingdom Viridiplantae; phylum Streptophyta; class Magnoliopsida; order Solanales; family Solanaceae; genus Nicotiana; species Nicotiana attenuata. The sequence continues at coordinate 448,342 of NW_017670777.1, read as the reverse complement.
GATTAATCATATCTCTTTCTATTTCTTTCATTTCTTACTCAATAGTCTTTTTATCGTTCGAGCCAACGCTCTAAATTACAATTCATAATTAGTCCCCATACTCTTCACATTACATAGAATTCATCAATTAACATGGAAGAGTCATAACAATATCAGAATAAGTTCAAACAAGGACCCACGGTCATGCTAGACACCAGTGTATAGATACTCGTCACCATGCCTATACACCGTACTCAACATTTAGCAATTAGCAAAACAATACTCTAATCCTATTCCCTCAAGCCAAAGTTAGATCAAACACTTACCTCAGTCCAAAGAATAGTAATCAACCCTCAAATACCGCCTTTCCTCTAGAATCCGACTCCGAACCCACGATATCTAGGCATAATTAATTCAATAATATCAATAAAGGCTCAATAGTAAAATCCCATAACCTAGATAGGAAGTTTCTAGCATTCTTCCAAAAATACCAAAATTCGACACCGGGCCCACATGGTCCAAACACGAGGCTCGGACCAAAACTCAATCACCCATAACCCCACGAGTTCAAACTATATAACTTTGTTTTAAGATTCGACCCCAAATTCGAGGTTGAATCA
>NW_017670777.1:368808-437383 GCF_001879085.1 Nicotiana attenuata | reverse complement strand
AGCAGAGGAATAGGATTGAAGGATCTATATGCGAAGCTTATCTTGCAAAGGAAACTGCTCATTTTTGTTCTTATTATTTTGAGAGTAATGTGCCATGTGCTAGGAATAGGCCCAATAGGCACACAGTCGAATGTGTGAATGATCCATTATATCCGCCTATGTCCATATTCAATCAACCAGGCCGATGTTCTAAGGATGTTAGAAAGAGAAGTTTGAGTGATATGGAGTACAAGTCAACTACACTTCATGTGTTGCTAAATTGTCCCGAAGTTGTACCATTTCTCAAGTAAGTATTGATTTAGTAGTTATCAAAATATAAAATTTACTGTGATTACATCTCAATGCAACTACTAAAAATATTTGATGTGTCACAGTCACTTCGTGAGTCAATTTGGCCATGATGATGTATATACGAGATTTGATACATGGTTCAAACAATTTGTAAGTTTATCCTTAAAATATTCTAACACTATGTAGGTAAACAATGTTTGGAAGTTATGCTAACTTATGAATTTTTTTAACAATATGTAGGTAAATGATCCAAATAATGGTGTAAATCAATTTTTGAAAGATATATCTTGGGGACCTGGGCTTGAGGTCACAACAATGTCTAAGTACGTTGTGAATGGTTATAAGTTTCATACAGAGGATTGCTCTAAAAATAAAAATAGCAACAGCAGTGGGGTGTGGGTTCAAGGTGGTGATGGCAACCAAGTTGGAGATATTGATTATTATGGTGTGCTCAAAGAAATAATAGAACTAGAATATGCAGGTTGGCCATTTAAGAAATTGATACCCTTTAGATGCAAGTGGTTTGACCCAAATCCAACAAGAGGTACAAGAGTACACAATCAATACAACATAATTGAGGTTAATCATACGAGGGAGTATGATCGGTATGATCCTTTCATAATTTCACATAATGTTAGGCAAGTGTATTATGCTCCTTATCCAATGCGGCGGAATAAGTCCGATTGGTGGGTTGTAATAAAAACTAAGCCTGTAGGTAGGGTGGAAGTCGAGAATGTGTTAGATGTTGCATATCAAAACTATATCTCCATTGTTCACCAAATAGTGGACGAACTTTTAGAAAATGATTTGGAACATCCTGAACACATATTGGAAGAAGTTGATATAAATGAAGTAAGAATTATAGAAAACGAGGAAGAAGAATCAACAGATGAAGCTCAAACTAGTGAGGAAGAAGATTTCTCGGACGAGGAACAATACGTCGATGAGCTTTAAAAAGTTGGTTTCTTTAATAACTCTCGTTTATAGCTAGTTTCTTTATATGTTTCAATCTAAATATGTATTATATTATGCAGATGACAGGCAAGGGTCGAGGTAACAATGACCCTACTGGTTCTCGGGGTCGAGAAAAGGCTAGGAAACCAAAGAGGAGGGTAGAAGATAATACTCAATCTTTTCCACCCTCTTCAGAGATGCCTATGCCTATGCCTATGTCTTTGCCTCCACTCCAGGGCTATTCTGAGCTGCCACAGCATCACGAACCCTACATCTCCGTGCAGACACCAGGTCTTTCATCACAGGGCCATAGGACTATACGTCCGGCATACAGTCCAGATGCCTCACGACCACGTGGATCGCAGCCATCTGCATCGCATGGATCACATCGATCCATGTCACATCCACATGGATCACAGCCATCAGTGTCACAGCCACTCGGGTCACAGCAATCAGTATCACAGCCACTTGCGGTCCATCCAGCTATGTCGCAGTCACAGGGATCGCAACCATCTTCATCAGCGACTCCATCTATTTCAGGCCTTCGCTGCGAGATACTAGCTCTGACCCCCCTACACCTTCCACACATGCCTCTGATATACATGCTTCGGACGGTGATGCTGATGATGATGAGGAGGTGCATTATGATCAATATGGCAGGATCATCACAGTCCTTGAGGGTGATGGGTAAGAGTTATTTGTTATTTTTACGTTTATTGTTTTGTACAGTTTGTACTAAGATATTAATGTGTTTTTTTTATTAAATTACAGGTTCATCCTGAGCAATATTACTACGAGGATAATCACCAAAGCCACCAGAAAGCTTTATGATTGCCCTTATGCGACTTGGAGTGAATTTCCATTCTCACTGAAGGAGCAAATTTTCAATCAATTTAAGGTATAAATGTTCTTTTAAGCAGTATAATTAATTATATTTATGATATTTCCATATAATATTTAACTTTTGAAATACAGAGCAAGTGTGTATGGGAACACCGCTATAGCGCGGAAGTGGCTGCAAATTTCATCTCAAAGTTCGCAAGCGGTTGTCGCATTGTTTCTCCAAAGCTAGAAAATTGAACCAGAAGCCTAGCTGGTTGCTTCAGAATTTATGGGAGGATTTACAAAGGCAATGGCTTACCGCAAAGTTCTTAGAGAAGAGCGAAAAAGGAAAGAAAGCTCGCGCTTCTGAGAAGGGAGGATCCTTGCACACTGGAGGTGCCATCAGCCTAGGGACAATAAAAAGAAGATTGGTATGTAATTGCTTAATTTATTCTAATTTTCAAAGTATATCTATTCTGTTTATTAATTGAAATTTATGAGTTTTCAGGAAAAGAAGTTCGGGCATTCGATGAACCAAGATGAGCTATTCAAGGAGACTCATATTGTAAATAAGAAGAAAGAGACGGATCAAGAAAGGTGGGTCGAGGGCCGATCCTCGACTATACATGTAAGTTTTCACTTTTCATTAAGTATTTTGATTTACTTTTATATAAATTTTAAAATACTAATTCAATGTAATTTTTCTTATAGGGTCGTTTCACAGCTGACGTGGAGGAATTCATACGCAGTCAGCCACGTAATGAGTCGGGCGAGCCAATCCAACCATCGGACGAGGATGCTGAAAGAATGTGGATGGAGGCTGCTGGCGGTCCAAAATGGGGGAAGGTATACAGGCTTCCTACTAAGAAATTCCATCGTTATAAGTGTGGAATGCAAGGAATAGGGACTTCCTCGCAAGGCGAGCAACTTGATGGGGAGAGCCTCTCCGCTATGCGGGAGACTGTGACAAAGCTTACATCCGAGCTAGAAGCGGCCAAGGAAAGAGAAAAGCATAGAGATGCTCAGTACATGGGCATGCAAGCTCAGTGCCTGGGCATGCAAGAGCAGCTCAAATCTCTCCTAGCTTCTGTATGTTTTCTGATTCCCCGGTCTCGTAAGTCATCGCCAGAGGCTCGACTTGAACGTGAGCATTCCTCCCATCCTCCCCATGCTCGTTCCTCCCGTCCTCCCCGTGATCGTTCTTCCCGTCCTCGACAAGTAGACCCTTCTGTATACCGTCGTGGTGATGAAAGTTCATCAGACGGTGATGATAATGATGTACAAAACACTCATTGAATTTTATATATTTTGAACTAGACAAATAGAACCGATTTTCGAATGGGCTTGTAATAAGCGTTAACTTAGTTTTGTTAGCTTAATGTGTTAGTTCTATTGAACTTTATACTTTGTTCGTTTTAATGTTGTTTTTGTGTTGTTGTTTTGTTGTTGTTGGTTTTGTTGTTGGTATTTGTTGTTGTTGTTGTTGCTTGTAATAGAGAATTTGGTATGCTGGCAGGTGGTGTACCTGCCAAAACAGGCAGTTTCTGCCAAAATTATACCCAGAAAAGCGACCAACTTTGGTCCCTTGTTGGTCGCTTTTCTATTTTAAAAAAATATTTTCTCGGCAACAGCGGCCAAGGTTGGTCGCTAAGTAACCCAGATTTCCTGAAGAGCGACCAACTTTGGTCGCTGTTTTATTAAAAGAAAAAATTTTTGGACAATGGCGATCAACTTTGGTCGCTTAAGTTTAAAAAATAATTAATTTCTTGAAATTAGCGACCATTTTTGGTCGCTATTGCCCAGAAAAAATTAAAAAAATTGAAAAAGAGCGACCAACTTTGGTCGCTATTTTCCAGATTTTATTTTATAACATTTGGTTTGCAGACCAAAGTTGGTCGCTATATTTTGATTAATAATAATAAAAAAAAAGTAATTTAAATTTAGAGACCAACTTTGGTCGCTAAATTTATATTATTAAAATATTAAAGCGACCAAAGTTGGTCGGTATGTTGTTTACCCGGAATATTTGGTCCTTTTACCTTAAAGACCAAAGTTGGTCGCTAATTAGCGACCAACTTTGGTCTCCAAGATAAAGGGACCAGCCTCATTTGGACGCTTTTTGGTCGCTTTGTGATCTGAAAGCGACCAACTTTGGTCGTTTTTTTCCGGATTTCTAGTAGTGACAGAATACTGCACATATTCCTGCGAGCAATCTATTCGGCTTCTTCGACTACCTATATTGCCACAAAATGAATCTAAGTATCAACTTCACGAACTAACAATATAATTGATTCAAAATAACCCCCGGTCGTGGTTTCATGCGAAACCCTCAATTCATCAAATTGCGTGTGTCCATTGTATGGTAAACACATCAATCCACAAACTACCAATTACAACCCATTCATAATATATTCGTCCAAATCCAATTCATGTAGAGTTCTTGAATTTTCTTAATTTCCTTAACCCTTGTTTCCAACTCTTAATCCCATCTCAACTCATCAAAGCAACTTATCTAGTTTACCCATAATATATAAAAGTCAATACTGGTTTGATTCATCAATTCTTCTTATTTAAATCTAATATTACTTGTATATTTACCAGTATTAGAATAAATCACATATCTTTAAAATCATAAATCATCTTTAATTTTTACTCACATTTTTGGAGGTAAACAAGCTTGTTGTTACGTCTATATATGCTGCCCAACAAAGTGTTTTGTTCCCAAAAGCTGGTGCGTTGCTCTAATATTAGTTGTTGCTGCTTCTTCTCTTCAAGTCCCATCGCAATTCGCAAGGCTCTCAAACAGCTTGGTATCTTTTTAGGCTTATTACTCAAATACCCTTATTTATTAAAGGATGTTACACAACTTGATTAGTGTGTGAGACCATTCTATCCCACAGAGCTTTCTTATAAATTAGCGGCAGCAATCAAATTTTGCTTCACGAAGGTATCATGAATCGAGTTATTCTGGAGTTATAGAAAGAAAGCAAAATACTTGGCAAAAAGTGAGGCCTGTTATAAAATAAAGACCGTAAAGTAAAGACAAGTATAGAGAGAAACTGATATATTATTCAACTTCAAACTGATGTACATAATAAATTGAATCTCCTCTATTTATAGAAGAAAAGAAGGTGTTGCGTAAGTTGCTACTGCAAGCTGCTGTGTAAACTGCTTGTAAGTTGCTTGTAATTAAGGTGCTACTTCAAGCTGCTATGTAAGCTGCTTGTAAGCTGCTACTGTACCAGATATACATAATCTTGTACCGTGTGTAATATTTATGCATAATGGAGTACCGAAATGATAAGCTTCTTCAGGAGGCAAATAACCATATTTACGGCGGAGTCCCATATGGATAAGCTTCTTCAGGAAGCTTATTTACAACGGAGTACTAAATGAACATCCATAATATAATATATCTATAAGACTCCCCCTTGGATGTGTATTAAAAGATAATGTGCCTCATTAAAACTTGACTAGGAAAAATCCCGTGGGAAAAAATCCCAGTGAAGGAAAAAGAGTACACATATTTAGTAATAAGCATTGCTAGTTGGCTCATTAAAAACCTTATAAGGAAAATCCTGTGGGAAAAACCTTAGTAAGGAAAAAAAAAAGACATCGCGTATTTTACTCCCCCTGATGAAAACCTTGTTTCAAATATTGAGTCTCCGCATTCCAATCTTGTATACCATCTTCTCAAAAGTTGAAGTTGGCAAAGATTTAGTGAATAAATCTGCTGGATTGTCACTTGAATGGATTTTTTGCACATCAATGTCACCATTTTCTAAAGATCATGTGTAGAATAATTTTGATGAAATGTGCTTCGTTCTATCTCCTTTTATAAATCCTCCCTTCAATTGGGCTATGGATACAACATTGCCTTCATATAAAATTGTGGGTCTTTTCTCACATTCTACACATTTTTCTCGAATAAAATAAATTATTGATCTCAACCATACGCATTCTCTACTTGCTTCACGAATAACTATTATCTTAGTATGATTTGAAGAAGTAGCAACAATAGATTGCTTTGTGGAGCGCCATGATATGATAGTACCTCCACATGTAATCACGTACTCGATTTGAGATCTAGCTTTATGGGGATCAGATAAATAACCTGCATCTATAATCAACAAGATCTGCACTATCTTTGTTAGCATAAAATAAACCCATATCAATAGTTCCCTTTAAATATCACAATATATGCTTAATCCCATTCCAAGGTCTCTGTGGAGGAGAAGAGCTATATCTTGCTAGTAACTTAACAGAAAATGCTATGTCAGGTCTTGTAGCATTAGCAAGATACATAAGTGTACCAATTGCACTAAGATAGGATATTTCGGGACCAAGGAATTGCTCATCCTCTTCTGGAGGTCGGAACAGATCCTTATTCACTTCAAGTGATTGAACAACCGTTGGTGTGCTCAATGGTTGCGCTTTGTCCATGTAAAAGTATTTTAACACCCTTTCTGTATAGGCAGATTGATGGATAAATATCTCGTCTGCTAAATGTTCAATTTGCAGACCAAGACAAAGTTTTGTCTTTCCAAGATCTTTCATCTCAAATTCTTTTTTAAGATATTCAATTGCCTTTGGAGCTCTTCTGCAGTTCCAACAAGATTTATGTCATCAACATAAATAGCAAGTATAACAAATTCTGAAGCCATTTTCTTTATAAAAATACATGAACAAATAACATCATTTATGTAACTCTCTTTCACCAAATATTCACTGAGGCGATTATACCACATGCGCCCAGATTGCTTTAAACTGTACAAAAATCTTTGTAATCTGATTGAATACATTTCTCGAGATTTTGAATGTGCTTCAGGCATTTTAAATCCTTCAGGAATTTTCATGTAAATTTCATTATCAAGTGACTCGCACAGATAAGCTGTAACCACATCCATCAGATGTATTTCAAGCCTTTCACGTAAGGCTAAACTGATGAGATATCAAAATGTTATGGCATCCATAACGGGTGAATATGTTTCTTCATAATCGACTCCAAGTCGTTGTGAGAATCCTTGTGCGACAAGGCGAGCTTTGTATCTTTCGACTTCATTCTTATCATCCCTTTTTCGCACAAAAACCTATTTATGACCAACTGGTTTTATACCAGCAGGTGTTTGCACTACTAGTCCAAAGACCTCTCTTTTAGCAAGTGACTTCAATTTCGATTGAATTGCCTCTTGCCATTTTGGCCAATTAGATCTTTGTCGACATTCTTCAATGGATCGGGGTTCAAGATTCTCACTATCTTGCATAAGGTTAAGTGCAACATTATATGCAAAGTATTATCCACCACTATTTCAGATCGATTTAAATTAGTCCCATCACCAGTAGAACTTATTAAAAGTTCCTCACTCACTTGAGTCTCGGGTTCATTAATTTCTTCAAGAATCTCAGAACTAAACAGATTTTGGGTCTCTTTAGGAGATCCCTTCATAGTATCATTTTGATCATTTGTCGATTTTCTTTTTCTAGGATTTCGATCCTTAGAACCCAAAGGCCTACCACGCTTCATGCGTGCTTTAGGTTCACTAGCTCTCATGCTAGTAGATGGTCCTACTGGGACATCAATTCGGATAGGCACATTCTCTGCAGGGATATGTGACTTAGTTATCCTTTTCAAATCAGTAAATGCATCTAGCATTTGATTTTCTATATTTTGTAAATGGATGATCTTCTGGACCTCCTGATTACATATAGGGGTACGTTGATCAAAATGAGATAATGATGAAACTTTCCACACAATTTCTCTTTAGATTTATTTTTTCTCTCCCCCTAATTGAGGAAAATTTGTTCATCAAATCGACAATTTGCAAATCGAGCAGTAAATAAATCTCCCGTCAATGGTTCCAGATAGCGAATAATAGAGGGTAATTCAAACCCAACATATATTCCTAACCTTTTCTGTGGGCCCATCTTACTGCACTGTGGTGGTGGTACTGGCACATCCAAAAATTCGTAGATGGGCAATATTTGGTTCATGACCAAAAACTAATTATGACGGAGAAAATTTATTATAATGTATCGGTCTGAGACGAATAAGTGATGCTGCATGCAAGATAGCATCGCCCCAGACAGTAGTGGCCAATTTTGTTTTCATAAGTAGTGGTCTTGCTATCAATTGCAAGTGTTTAATAAATGACTCTGCAAAGCCATTTTGAGTATGAACATAAGCTACATGATATTTAATTTTTATCCCAACTGATAGACAGTAATTATCAAAAGCTTGAGATGAGAATTCTCCAGCATTATCAAGGCGAATAGCCTTTATAGGATAATCTAAGAATTGCTCCCTTAATCGAATTATTTGGGCTAGTAGCTTTGCAAACGCCAGGTTGCGAGATGATAGTAGACACACATGAGACCATCTTGAAGATGCATCTATTAGGACCATTAAATATATAAAAAATCCACTTGGTGGGTGAATAGGTCCACATATATCCCATGTATGCGCTCTAAAAAGGTAGGGGATTCAATGCTAACCTTCATTGGTGATGGTCTAGTGATCATTTTGCCTTGATAAAAAGCATCACAAAAAAATTCATCATTTGTAAGAATCTTCAGGTTCTTTAATGCATGCCCACTTGAATTTTCAGTAATTCGTATCGTCATTACTGATCCAGGATGGCCCAAATGGTCATGCCAAATCGCAAAAGTATTTGAATCAGTAAACTTCTGGTTTACGATAGAGTGTGTTTCAATTATACTAATTTTTGAATAGTATAAGCCAGAAGATAAAGTTGGTAACTTTTCCACAATGCATTTCTGGCCAGAAACATTCTTTGTAATATAAAGATATTCCACGTTCATTTCATCTATTGTCTCAACATGATACCCATTTCGGCGGATATCTATAAACTCAACAAGTTTCTTCGGGAATTGGAGAAGAACACTGCATTGTCTATGATAAGTTAAGTTCCCTTAGACAGAAATATAGTGGCTCTTCCGGAGCCTTCAATCAAACTTATATTACCAGAAATTGTTGAAATATTTGCTTTTTCCTTATGCAAATTAGAAAAGTATTTCTGATCTTTGAATATGGCATGAGTTGTTCCACTATCAATTACACAAATATCTTCATGATTGGTCTTTGATCCAAACATAATTTGAGGATTATCCATATTCTTGAAAATGACATAAACAAAATATATTATAGTAAACATCATTATCAAAGCATAACTTTTATTTATGTACAACAATTACATAACCCTACTATCTGTTACAAACAACAAAAATTAAAATATTTATATTTCTACAGATTCACCACCGATCACATGACTTGTTTCTCCTTCTGAGACTGCAAAGTAATCAACTACATCCAAATGCATGAAGTATAAATTATCTTCAGAAATCAAATTTTCTTCAGCATGTTTCTCTGTCTTCTTTAGGGAGGCATGATAAAGCTCAACCAGGTGCTTTGGCGTATGACAAGTACGTGAGTAGTGCCCTTTTCCTCCACATCTATAGCATGCATTTTTTTGCATTTATTTCTTGCAGCGCTTCATGTTTTTGTTCCTTCCTTTTCCACTGCTGGTGGTAAGGAAGGTTCTTTGGTGCATTATTATTGCCATGATTAGAGTTTCTTCCCCGACCACGGCAATGACCACGACTGGGGCCACGACCTCTTCCAACGCTTAGCTTGGTGGAAGCTCGTCTCATTCACTTCAGGGAATGGACAATAACCAGTAGGTCGACTTTCATGATTTTTCATTAATAGCCCATTATGTTGCGCGGCTACGAGAAGATGTGAGACAAGTTCAGAATACTTTTTGAATCCCATCTCGATATTGCTGCTGCAGGAGCATATTCGAGGCATGAAAAGTGGTAAAAGTTTTCTCCAACATATCATGATCGGTAATATTGTCACCACATAATTTTAATTAGAAAATAATTCTGAACATAGCAGAATTTTACTCACTGATAGATTTAAAATCTTGTAGCCTTAGATGAGTCTAATCATAACGTGCCTGTGGAAGAACGACCATCTTCAGGTGGCCATATCTATCTTTCAAATTATTCCACAGTATGGCTGGATCTTTAACAGTGAGATATTCCATTTTCTGGACCTCATCAAGGTGATGGCGTACGAATATCATTGCTTTGGCATGGTCTTGGTTTGATGGCTGATTTTTGTCCTTGATGGTGTCTGCCAGACCCATCTCACCAAGATGAATTTCAGCATCAAGCACCCACGACATGTAGTTTTTGCCCGACATATTCAGGGCTACAAATTCAAGTTTAGAAAGACCTGACATTATTTAGAAAAAGAAAGTTTGTACCTCTAATACTTTCAAAGTATTTGCTCGAGATGGAAGAGTCTCGTGCTGATAATCTGTTATAAAACAAAGACTGTAAAATAAAGACAAGTATAGAGAGAAAATTTTATATTATTCAACTTCAAACTGATTTACACAATAAATTAAAATCTCCTCTATTTAGAGAAGAAAAGAAGCTGCTGTGTAAGCTGCTACTAGGTTGGTTGGTGAGCCTAGTAATAGGAGACTATCTAGCTTGGTTCGGAGAGCACTTGTTGGGTTAAATATTTATCTGCGTACCAGATATAGATAATCTTCTACGGCGGGAATATTTATCCATAATGGAGTACCGAAATTGTAAGTTTCTTCAGGAGACTTATTTCTAATAGAGTACTAAATTGATAAACATATTTACGGTGGAGTCCCATATGTATAAGCTTATTCAGGAAGCTTATTTAAAACAGAGTCCTAAATGAACATCCGTAATATAATATATTTATAACAAGGCCTGGCATACTAAAATAATGCAAAACAATATAATACAGCAATTGAAAACCTTTCATGTCCAAGTAGTGACATAGCCATGAATCTAGTCAAGAGTGTTCAAACTTTAAAGAAATTAATAATTTTCTTTCAATGAATCGGTGCACCAAAATTTTTAAATCAAACTACGCTACATTTAGCTAAACAATAAAAACACTTATAAAGGGCAGCTCGGTGCACTAAGTTTCCACTATGCGCTGGGTCTGGGAAGGGCCGGACCACAAGTATCTATCGTACGCAGTCTTACCCCGTAATTTTGCAAGAGGTTATTTCCACGGAAATAAAAACACTTATAATCGAACTATAATTTTATAAATCAAATCTAACATGCAAAGGATAAGAATAAAAATTTTACTGATAAAAGTAAGCATAAAACTAAAGGAAAGAGAGAGTAGAGTTAGTTTGTAGTATGTAGAGAGCTTTTGTTGAAGAAATTCTATAGATCTTTACTTTTAAATTGTGAAATTTATTTCAGAAACAACTTCAAATTTAAAAACTACTTTTAAGACTACTTGTTTGTTTTTACACATGCGATTGCTGAGTTTAGGCAAACAAAATGAGCAAATATTTAGACAGGGACATGAGCTCGGGAACAACATTTTACTTTGAACACCCTAGACCACTGGACTGCCTCACTCAACTATAAATGAAGTATATAACAATATAAAGTGATATCTAATTTAATGCACTTTATAATTTTTAGCGAAGTATCTTTGCTTGACCACCCTTAGCATAGTGTGGCTACGCTATTGTGTCCAAGTAGACTAAGCCTATGGTATGGATGAGGAAATCTTTTGTTGCTTTGCACACTCACAATTTCCAATACTAATATTGGAAAAATACAATAACTATCTCAAGATTCTTTTTAGGTTCACATTTTTATCTTGTAGAAGGTTCTTACTATGTTCCCAACAACTAGTCTTATCATGGATCCAATGGCATCCTCTTCACTTAATTGACGAAAATTAATTACTACTATAGATTTCGTAACTTTAGATTCAAAAGTTGTGAAATAAGATAAGGAATTTTTGGGCATGTGATCTGAATAGTGTGGAGGGAACGGCGGGGAGAAGAGGGTCAATTATTGCTGTTAGATATGAATTTTAATGATAGACAATAACTTAATTCTACTTGTAGGAAACTAATTCCAAAGAATGATATCATGCGAATGGGAAAGATTCTACCAGAAGATCTGAAAGCAAAAATCAAGGAGGCAAACGTACAAAATCCAAAGACTAGAATCAAGGAGTACAATTGTTGTGATGGCACGTTCTATGGAAACTGGATATTCGAATCAACCATTTACAAAAGGCATCAATCAATCAGCATAAGATGATCAATCAATCAGTATAAGAGATCAATCATGTGGATATTCAAATCAACCATTTACGGAAGGCATCAATCAATCAGTATAGAAGATCAATCATCTACATAGAAGATCTTCAGAGAATATTCTTCTCAGCGGCTCGCAAGGAAAAGGAATTCAAGGAAGCAACGAAAGGAAAATTACATTCTATTTTTGGAATAAAATAATCTTGATTGATTATGAGAATCAACCCCCTTGGGTTGACGTTCAATCATTACACTACCCCACCGTGAAGAATCAAGACCAACTCGCCATATATATTCTATAGAAGATGCCAAGGAAGGATATACTTTGATCGAGCCAATTTCAATCTCTTTTTTCTACTTCAAACAAGAACTATAGTCTGCTATAGATTTCCTGTGTAACTAAGAAGAGAAGAGAGAGAGAGAGAGAGAGAGAGAGAGAGAGAGAGAGAGAGAGAGAGAGAGAGAGAGAGAGAGAGAGAGAGAAAAGAACACTAGTGAGGCATTGTATCTGTAACGACTCGGCCGGTCGTTTCGATATTTGTAGTCTCATTCTCCTATTTTTTGCTTCTTTTGTGTTCTACAGCTGTATTGTGATCTACCGGGTTAGTTGGTTTGGGTCCGGAGTGATTTTGGAGTTAATTGAGACACATAGTCTCCTAATTGAATGCTTAAGTTGGAAAAGTTGAACGGATGTTGACTTATGTGTAAACTACCTCGGATTTGAATTTTGATGGTTCTGTTAGGTGATTTTGGACTTAGGAGCGCATCTGGAATGTGATTTCGAGGTCTGTGGTAGAATTGAGCTTGAATTGACGAAAGTTGGAATTTTGGCCGGAAGCGAAAAATTTGATATCGGGGTCTGATTGGATTTCTGGAAGTTGGAGTAGGTTCGTGGTGTTATTTCTAACTCGTGTGCAGAATTTGAGGTCATTCGAACATGGTTTGGTAGGTTTCGACATCGTTTGTGGAATTCAGAAGTTTAGAGGTTCTTAGGCTTGATCCGAGTGTAATTTTGCGTTTCGATGTTGTTTAGAGTGATTCAAAAGTTCGACTAAGTTCGTATAGTATTATAGGATCTGTTGGTATGTTTGGTTGTGGTCCCGAGGGCCTCGGGGTGATTTCGGGTTATTATCGGAGTGTTTGGAGTTGGAAAAATGCAGCTGAAGCTGTTGTTGCTGGTGTTTCCGCACCTGCGGAGTGAGAACCGCAGGTGCTAGGTCGCAGAAGTGGATGGTGAGGCGCATATGCGCAGTTAGATCGCAGGTGCGGCTTGGTCCCCGCATCTGTGATGGCCGCATATGCGATCAGGTGATCGCATAAGCGGAGCCAGCCTTTTTAATGAAACTCCACAGAAGCGGAGCCCTGCTCATAGATGCGGTTCCGCAGGTGTGGAACTAGGACTGCAGGTACAGTTTAGCTGGGCAGAGAAACCCCAGCTCGAGGTTTTGTTTTTCAGTTTCTATTTTGGACATGAGGAACTCGGGAGAGATGCAATTTTTCGAAGGATTTCAAGGAGCAATGTTGGGGTAAGTGATTCTAACCCATAATGGTATAATTTCGTGAATCCATGGCTTTATTCATCATCTAATTAGGGATTTGAGCTAGAAATTTGGGGATTTAAGGCTTGAGAATTGGAGAGTGGATTTTGGGGATTCGAGTGACATGTGAGGTTGGATTTTGATAAATTTTGTATGGTTAGACTCGTGAGTGAATGGGCTTTCGAGTTTTGTGACTTTTGTCGGATTCCGAGATGTGGACCCGGGGACCGGGTTTGAGCCGATTTCGGATTTTGGTTATAATTTGGAATTTTTCTTGTGGAATTGGTTCCTATAGCCTATATTGATCGTATTGTGTTGCTTATGGGTAGATTCGGGACGGTTGGAGGCCGATTTGAGAGGCGAAGGCATCGCGGAGTAGGACTTTTGCTTGGTTTGAGGTAAGTAACACTTTCTAACTTGGTCTTGAGGGTTCAAAATCCCGAACTACGTGTTATGTGGTTAGTATTGAGGTGACGTACATGCCAAGTGACGAGCGTGCGGGTGTGCACCGGGAGAATCGTGACCTGGGTCATTCCATGGCACAGTTTGGTGACTCTTTCTTGTTGATATCTGTGTTTCCATCATGTGATAAAGTAAAATGAGCTGTAAATGATGCTAGATATCATGTTAGGGCTTTACGCCAATACTTTTGGAACCCCTAGTGGTCGTTTCTTGATGTCATCTCATTGATTCCATTGATATTCTGTACTCAGTCATATTCATGCATTTCATATCACATCTCACTCTCAGTTGTTGTTTATTGGCACATCATATCATAGTTACGGGCTAGTTTCATGACATTGTGAGCCCGTCGGTGAGACTGGAGAGTGATGACTGAGTGAGGCCGAGGGCCTATTTATGTGTGATAGTTATGGGATCGGGCTGCACGCCGCAGCGGTTGTATTGTTTTGTGATAGCGCTTGGGCTGAAGGAGCCCCTCCGGAGTCTGTACACGCCCCTAGTGAGCGCAGTTGATATTTATTGGAGATGGATCTTCTCCATGAGGGGTGGATTGGCCTATGTCCTTGGTATTGGAACTGATGGTCAGTGATGTATATTTTCCGGGATGGATCTTCCCTGGGCCGTGTGAGCCATATATAGTAACGAGTGGTTGTGAGGTTATTATTATTACCTAGAGATGGATCAATTCTCCATAGGGCTGGATTGGCTTTCCTCCGTACCGATTGACTGTTGTCAGAGATGTATATAATC
The DNA here is from genome assembly GCF_001879085.1 of Nicotiana attenuata. NCBI lineage: Eukaryota > Viridiplantae > Streptophyta > Magnoliopsida > Solanales > Solanaceae > Nicotiana > Nicotiana attenuata. The sequence goes on along the minus strand of NW_017670777.1, from coordinate 422,427 downwards.
CAGGATGGATCTTCCTTGGGCCGTATGAGCCATATACAGTATTGAGTGGACGAGCATTTGAGAGTGTGAGCACATGAGATATTCAGCATGGTGCATCACATACAGCATGTGCATTGGCATGTAGATGTAGTAGAGTTTTATTCTTTACCTTGTTCGTATCTGTTCTATTTTACTATTTCAGCTACTTATTAAATTGAAAGCATGCCTATGTTTCTGCACATTCATTTCTATTATTTCTGTTGCGGTTGAGTTCGTCACTACCTTTCATTCCAAAGTTTGAACTTGTTACTTACTGAGTTGGTGTACTCACGTTACCCCCTGCACCTTGTGTGCAGATTCAGGCACTTTTGGTCCCAGTGGCAGTCGCTGATTGAGGCTTCATCCTTTAGGAGACTATCGAGGTATCTGCACGACGTACGCAGACCTTGGCTCTCCTTCTTTATCTCCAGATGTATTTCAGTTTGTTCCTTTAAACATTGTAATAGACTATGTTCTCCTGTAGACGCTCATGCACTCAGTGACACCCCAGTTTTGGGTAGTTGTATCGTAATTTGGATTTTATTATGTTTTCAAGAATTTTCCTTAATGAGTTGTCACTTCCGTATTTATTATCTAAAATATTTTTTTGCGGTGTTAGATTATTGAGTTGGAATGGCCTAGTTCTACGATAATAGGCGCTATCAAGACGGGTCGAGGTTTGGGTCGTGACAAGTTGGTATCAGAGCCTAGGTTACATAGGTCTCACAAGTCATGAGCAAGTTTAGTAGAGTTTTGCGGATCGTTACAGAGACGTCTGTACTTATCTTCGAGAGGCTACAGAACCCTTAGGAAACTTCACATTCTTGAATTCTTATCGTGCGAACCTGTTGATTCTGGTAACTAAACTTGTGTTATTCTATTCTTCACATATGGTGAGGACACACGCTATTGGTCAGGACGGATAGCCACCAGTACCACCAGTTGGGGCCGCGAGAGGCCGAGGCGGCAGTAGAGGCCATGGTAGGGGTAGAGGTGTAGCCCGCACAACAGCTAGGGCAGCACCTGCAGATCCACCAGCTGCACAGGTACAGGATTAGGTCCCAGTTGTGGATGCACCAGCGGGACCAGCTCAAGCACGAGCTGTGCCCTTCGTGATTCCAGGTCTTCAGGAGACCTTAGCTTGAATTCAGACCGTGTGCACCAGTCTTGCTCAGGCGGTCTCCGTTTCTACTACAGCAACCACTTCCCAGGCCAGGGGAGGTACTAAGACTCCCGCCGCCCGTACACCAGAGCAGGTGGTACAGGGACTTCAGACACCGGGGGCACCACCAGCCTGGCCGGTTGCACCTGATCAGGACTATATGGTTCCGGTCATGCCTTATGATAAGAAGCATAGAATGGAGCGGTTTGGGAGGCTCCGACCTCCAACTTTTAGAGGTGCAGAGGGCGAGGATCCCCAAGGTTTCTTGGACAAGTGTCAGAGTATTCTCCGTACAGCGGGTATTCTGGAGACCAGTGGGGTCTCGTTCACTATATTTTAGTTCACTGGAGCTGCCTTCACTTGGTAGGAGTCTTATGAGAGGCGTAGGTCGGTTGGTGCAGTGCCCCTTACATGGTAGAAGTTCTCCGTTCTCTTCATGGAGAAGTATGTGCCGTAGTCTCATAGGGAGAAGCTGCGTATATAGTTTGATAGCTGCGTCAGGACGACATGACTGTGACACAGTACGAGATGAGATTTTCTGAGTTAGCCTGTCATGCTGTTTGGTTGGTTCCCACAGACAGGGAGAGGATTAGGAGGTTCGTGGATGGCCGAGCATATCAACTACAGATTCTTATGACCAGAGACAGGGTGTCTAGTGCTTCTTTTGAGGAGGTGGTTAACATTACTCGAGAGATAGAGTCGGTTTGCCGCCAGGAGCGAGATTAGAGGGAGGCCAAGAGGCCTCGGGGATCAGGTAGTTTTGGTAATGTTCATTCTGGAGGTCAGTTTCACCACGACAGGGATCGTCCTTACAAGCATGCTCAGACGGCTCGTCCAGTTCACCACGGTGGATCATGTGGCCATGGTTCTCACAGTTCTCAGCAGGGTCACTAATCTCTCAGTGCCCTTCCAGCTTAGAGTTCATCTCATACACCATCAGCTCAGGGTTCATCTATGCCCAGTCCTTCCAGTGGTCATCCCGGTGCTCGGGGCTCCCTTCAATCCCCACCGCCATTTATAGGGCGAGGTTGCTTTGAGTGTGGAGATCTGGGTCATATCAAGAGGTATTGTCCCCACCTTTTGGGAGGTTCATCTCAGCAGAGGAGTCAGCCTTCGACTTCAGCACCAGTCACTTCACCACCCGCCCAGCCAGCTCGGGGTAGGGCTCAGTCAGCTAGGGGTCGCCCTAGAGGGGGAGGCCGATTAGGTGGCGGTCAGGCCCGTTTCTGCACTCCATACCAGACCAGATGCCATTGCTTCAGACACAGTGATCACAAGTATTATCTCCGTATGTCATCGAGATGCTTCTGTCTTATTTGACCCTGGTTCCACCTATTCATATGTGTCGTCGTATTTTGCTCATTATCTGGACATGCCCCGTGAATCTCTAGTTTCATCTATTCGTGTATCTATGCCGGTGGGTGATACTATTGTTGTGGACCGTGTATACCGGTCGTGTGTAGTGACTATCGGGGAATTAGAGACTAGAATTGATCTGTTGCTGCTTTGTATGGTTAACTTTGATGTGATATTGGGCATGGATTGGTTGTCACCGTGTCATGAAATTCTGGACTTTCATGCTAAGACGGTGACGTTGGCTATGCCGAGATTGCCATGGATTATTTGGCGAGGTTCATTGAATTATGTTCCTAATAGAGTGATTTCATTGTTGAAGGCCCAGCAGATGCTTAGGAAGGGCTGTCTTTCTTTTGGCCTTTGAGAGGGATGTTAGTACAGAGACTCCTACTATCGATACAGTTCCGGTGGTGCGAGATTTTCCGGATATGTTTCCTGCAGACTTTTCGGACATGCTGGCGGACAGGGATATTGACTTAGGTATTGATTTGGTGCCGTGCACTCAGCCCATTTCTATTCCACCGTATCGTATGGCACCGACAGAGTTAAAGGAATTGATGGAGCAACTTTAGGAACTCCTTGATAAGGGTTTAATTCAACCTAGTGTGTCACCTTGAGGTGCACTAGTTTTATTTTTGAAGAAAAATGATGGCACAATGAGAATATGCATTGATTACAAGCAATTGAACAAAGTCACCATCAAGAACAAGTATCCTTTGCCTCGTATTGATGATTTATTTGACCAGCTTCAGGGAGCGAGGGTGTTCTCCAAGATTGACTTGAGGTTAGGGTATCACTAGTTGAAGATCAGGGAATCGGACATTCTTAAGACAACTTTCAGGACCCGTTACGGCATTTATGAGTTCCTCGTGATGTCTTTTGAGCTAACCAACGCCCCAACAACATTCATGCATTTGATGAACAATGTGTTTCGGCCTTATCTCGACTCGTTCATTATTGTATTCATTGATGATATCCTGGTGTACTCTCGTAGCTAGGAGGAACACACTGAGCATTTGAGGGTTGTATTGCAGCGGTTGAGGGAGGAGAGATTTTATGCCAAGTTATCAAAGTGTGAGTTTTGGCTCAGTTCAGTAGCGTTCTTGGGGCACGTGGTGTCCAGTGAGGGTATTCAGGTTGATTCAAAGAAGATAGAGGCGGTTCAGAGTTGTCTCAAACCGTCCTCAGCCACAGAGATTCGGAGCTTTCTTAGTTTGGCGGGTTAGTCGATTCGTGTAGGGTTTCTCTTCTATTGCATCGCCCTTGACCAAATTGACCCAGAAGGGTGCTCCTCTCAGGTGGTCGGATGATTGTGAGGCGAGCTTTCAGATGCTCAAGACTTCGTTGAGCACAGCTCCAGTGTTAGTTCTTCCATCACCTTCTGGTTCTTATACAGTATATTTTGATGCTTCTCGGATCAGTATTGGGCGTGTCTTGATGCAGGAGGGTAGAATGATTGCTTATGCTTCGCGCCATTTGAAGCCCCATGAGAAGAACTACCCTGTTCATCATCTGGAGTTGGCTTCCATTGTTCACGCGTTGATGATTTGGAGGCACTATCTCTATGGTGTGTCTTGTGAGGTGTATACTGATCATTGTAGCCTCCAGCACTTGTTCAAGCAGAAGGATCTCAATTTGAGGCAATGGAGAAGGTTGGAGCTGCTAAATGACTATGATATTACCATTTTGTACCATCCAGGAAAGGCCAATGTGGTGGCCGGTACCTTGAGTAGGAAGGCAGTGAGTATGGGTAGTCTTGTATTCCTGTCTGTTGGGGAGAGACCTCTTGTAGTTGCTGTTCAGGCTTCGGCCAATCGGTTCGTGAGATTGGATATTTTGGAGCCCAGTCGGGTCCTAGCTTGTGTGATTTCTCGGTCTTCCCTATTCGATCACATCAGAGAGCGCCAATATGATGGTCCTTAGTTGCTTGTCCTCAAGGATAGGGTTCAGGACGGTGATGCCAGAGATGTGACTATTGGTGATGTTGGGGTATTGATGATGCAGGGTTGGATATGTGTGCCCAATGTGGATGGGCTACGGGAGTTGATTCTGGAAGAGGCCCACAGTTCGCGGTATTCCATCCATCCAGGTGCCGCAAAGATGTATCAGGATTTGAGACAACACTATTGGTGGAGAAAAATGAAGAAAGATATAGTTGGGTTTGTAGCTCGGTGTCTCAATTTTCAGCAGGTGAAATATGAGCATCAGAGGCCGGGTGGCTTACTTCAGCAGATAGAGATTCCAGAGTGGAAGTGGGAGCGGATCACCATGGATTTCGTAGTTGGGCTACCACGGACTTCGAGGAAGTTTGATGCTATTTGGGTGATTGTGGATCGACTGACTAAGTCCGCACACTTCATTCCTGTGAGCACTACCTATTCTTCACAGCGGTTGGCTGAGATTTACATCAGAGAGATAGTTCGCCTTTATGGGGTGCCAGTTTCCATCATTACAGACAGAGGCACACAATTTACATCGTAATTTTGGACGGTCGTGCAGCAAGAGTTGGACACTCAGGTTGAGTTGAGTACCGCATTTCACCCTCAAACGGACGGACAGCACGAGCGCACTATTCAGATATTGGAGGACATGCTACACTCTTGTGTCATTGGTTTTGGGGGTTCATGGGACCAGTTTCTGCCACTGGTGGAGTTTGCTTAAAACAACAATTATCAGTCGACTATTCAGATGGCTCTGTATGGGGCTTTATATGGGAGGTGGTGTGGATCTCTAGAGGGTTGGTTTGAGCCGGGTGAGTCTAGGCGTTTGGGTACAGACTTAGTTCAGGATGCTTTAGACATGGTGAAATTGATTGAGGAGCGGCTTCGCACGACGCAGTCGAGACAAAAGAGTTATGCTGACAGAAAGGTCCGTGATGTGTATTACATGGTTGGAGAGAAGGTCTTGCTGAAGGTTTCGCCCATGAAGGGTGTTTTGAGATTTGGAAAGAAGGGCAAGTTGAGCCCTCAGTTTATTGGGTCGTTTGAGGTGCTTCGGAGGTTTGGGGAGGTGGCCTATGAGCTTACTTTTCCACATAGCTTATCGAGTGTGAATCCAGTATTTCATGTTTCCATGCTTTGGAAGTATGTCGGCGATCCATCTCATGTTTTCAATTTTAGCACGGTTCAGTTGGATGGAGATTTGACTTATGATGTAGAGCCGGTGGCTATTTTGGGGCGTCAGGTCCAAAAGTTTAGGTCAAAGGACATAGCTTCAGTGAAGGTGTAGTGGAGAGGTCAGCCTATGGAGGAGGCTACTTGGGAGAGCGAGAGGGAGATGCAAAGCAGATATCCACAACTATTTGAGGCTCCAGGTATATTTCTAGACCCGTTCAAGGACGAACGTTTGTTTAAGAAGGGGAGGATATAACGACCCGGTCGGTCATTTCGAGAGTTGTAGCTCCGTTCCACCATTTTCTGCTTCTTTTGTGTTCTACAGTTGTGTTGTGATCTACCTGGTTAGTTGGTTTGGGTCCGGAGTGGTTTTGGAGTGAATTGAGAAACAAAGTCTCCTAATTGAAAGCTTAAGTTGGAAAATTTGACCGGATGTTGACTTATGTGTAAACAACCTCGGATTTGAATTTTGATTGTTCCGTTAGCTCCGTTAGGTGATTTGGACTTAGGAACATGTCCGGAATGTCATTTGGAGGTCCCTGGTAGAATTAGGCTTGAATTGGCAAAAGGCTTAGTCCCACACTCTGACTTCAACGATGGGAACAACCTCTGCACTCTGACGCTCCACTGAACAACAGTTCTCCGCATTACTATATTTAGAATAGTGGTCGATCCTTCGGGAGTTACATTCGTAACTTAATGTAATGTTATGTTCATGCGGTGATATTCCATCTTTCCAAGAGTACTACCCTGTACGTAGTGGAAGTTGGAGTAGGTTCCTGGTGTCATTTCTGACTTGTGTGCAAAATTTGAGGTCATTCGGCCGTGGTTTGGTAGGTTTCGGCATCGTTTGTGAAATTCGGAAGTTTATAGGTTCTTAGGCTTGAATCCAAGTGTAATTTGGCATTTCAATGTTGTTTTGTGTGATTTGAAAGTTCGACTAAGTTCGTATGATGTTATAGGATTTGTTGGTATGTTTGGTTGTGGTCCCGGGGGCCTCGGGGTGATTTCGGGTTGTTATCGGAGTGTTTGGAGTTTGAAAAATGCAGCTGAAGCTGCTGTTGCTGGTGTTTCCGTACATGCGGAGTAGGAACGGCAAATGCAAGGTTGTAGAAGCGGATGATAAGGTGCAGATGCGCAATTAGATCGCAAGTGCGACTTGGTCCCCGTATCTGAGATGGCCGCATATGCGGTCAGGTGATCGCATGAGCCGAGCCAACCATTTTAAAGAAACTCTCCAGAAGCGAAGCCTTGCTCACAGATGTGGTTCCGCAGGTGCGGAACTAGGACCGCAGGTTGCAGTTTAGCCGGGCAGAAAAACCCCACCTCGAGGTTTTGATCTTCATTTTCAATTTTAGACGTGAGGAACTCGGGAAAGAAGCAATTTTTCGAAAGATTTCAAGGAGCAACGTTGGGGTAAGTGATTCTATTCCACAATGGTATAATTTTGTGAATCCATGGCTTTATTCATTATCTAATTAGGGACTTGAGCTAGAAATATGGGGATTTAGGGCTTGTGAATTGGAGAGTGGATTTTGAGGATTTGAGTGACCATGTGAGGTTAGATTTTGATAAATTTGGGTATGGTTAGACTCGTGAGTGAATGGGCTTTCGAGTTTTGTGACTTTTGTCGGATTCCGAGATGTGGTCCCGAGGGCCGGCTTTGAGTCGATTTCGGATTTTGGTTACAATTTGGCATTTTTCTTGTGGAATTTGTTCCTTTAGCCTATATTGATATTATTGTGTTGCTTGTGGCTAGATTCGGGATGCTTGAAGGCCGATTTGAGAGGCAAAGGCATCGCGTAGTAGGATTTTTGCTTCGTTTGAGGTAAGTAACGCTTTCAAACTTGGTCCTGATGGTTCGAAATCCTGAACTACGTGTTATGTGGTTAGAATTGAGGTGACGCAAATGCCAAGTGACGGGCGTGCGGGCGTGCACCATGAGAATCGTGACCTAGTTCATTCCATGGCACCGTTTGGTGAATCTTTCTTGTGGATATCCGTGTTTCCATCATGTGATAAAGTAAATGAGCTGTAAATCATGCTAGATATCATGTTAGGGCTTTACGTCGATACTTTTGGGACCCCTAGTGGTCATTTCTTGCTGTCATCTCATTGATTCCATTGATATTCTATACTCAGTCATATTCATGCATTTCATATCATATCTCAGTCTCAGTTGTTATTTATTGGCACATCATATCATTGTTCCGGACTAGTTTCATGACATTATGAGCCTGTGGGTGATACTGGAGAGTGATGACTGAGTGAGGCCGAGGGCCTGATTATGAGTGACAATTATGGGATCGGGTTGCACGCCGCGGTTGTATTAATTTGTGATAGCGCTTGGGCTAAAGGAGCCCCTCCGGAGTCTGTAAATACCCCTAGTGAGCACAGTTGATATTATTATTTAGAGATGGATCTTCTCCATGAGGCTGGATTGGCCTATGTCCTCGGTACTGGAGACTGATGGTCAGTGATGTATATATTCCGGGATGGATCTTCCCTAGGCCGCGTGAGCCATATACAACATCGAGTGGTTATGGGGTTATTATTATTACCTAGAGAGGGCTCTGCTCCGTAGGGCCTGATTGGCCTTTCTCAGTACTGATTGACTGTTGTCAGAGATGTATATAATCTGGGATGGATCTTCCCTGGGCCGTATGATCCATATACAGTACTGAGTGGACGAGCATTTGAGAGTGTGAGCACATGAAATATTCGGCATGGTGCATGACATATAGCATGTGCATTGGCATGTAGATGTAGCAGAGTTTTATTCTTTACCTTGTTCGTATCTGCTCTATATTATTATTTCAGCTGCCTATTAAATTGAAAGCATGCCTACGCTTCTACACATTAATTTCTATTATTTTTGTTGCGGTTGAGTTTGTCTCTACCTTTCAGTGCACAGTTTGGACTCGTTACTTATTGAGTTGGTGAACTCATGTTACCCCCTGCACCTTGTGTGCATATTCAGGCACTTTTGGTCCCACTGGCAGCCATTGATCGAGGCTTCAGGCTTTAGGAGACTATCAAGGTATGTGTGCGACGTTCGCAGGCCTTGACTCTCCTTCTTTATCTCCAGATGTATTTCAGTTTGTTCCTTTAAATATTGTAATAGACTATGTTCTCCTCTAGACGCTCATGCACTCAATGACACCCGGTTTTGGGCAGTTGTATCATAATTTGGATTTATTATGTTTTCAGAAAATGTTCCTTAATGAATTGTCACTTCCGTATTTATTATTTAAAATATTTTTTTGCGGTGTTAGATTATTGAGTTGAGGCTGGCCTAGTTCGACGATAGGTGCCATCACGACGGGTCGAGTTTTGGGTTGTGACAGCATCGATTATACGAGAGAAGAACAAAGTGACCAAAAGTTGTTGGTGTTTAACATCATCAACTCATCTGTACTCAGACACTTCATACTTAAAAGAGATCACCCTTACAACCCAAGGGGACTGGACGTAGGATTCACTCTAAATCCAAACCAGTATAAAACATTTTATGTCATTTACTTTCTTATATTTAGTTTTGAAAAGCATTCGACTACCTCGCAAAAGAAAAGACAAATTACAATTCATCCCCTCCCCTTGCACTTTCAATTGGTATCAGAGCAGGTCATACTTTTTGCTTAACAACTTGTGAGAAAAGATCATGGCAGATCAAGTAACTGTTGGAGCACTCTTTCAAGAATGAAAGTTGCAAGTCAGGCCACCATATTTTAATGGACAACAATTCTCTCACAGGAAAGTGCGAATGGAAATTTATGCAAGATGTAAGAGTATGACGCATTATTAAAAAGGGAAACTATCCACTACTAGCAGCAACTCAACTACCCGCTGATCCAGAAGATATAGATGAATGCACGGACGAGCAAATGGCGGTCATTCAGGTTAATGCTCAAGAACGGAACTTGCTCTATAATGATATAAGTGGAGAAAGTATGAGAAAATGTCAAGTAGTGATACAACCAAAGAAACGTGGGACAAACTGGAAGTCACTTATGAAAGAACCAGCAAAGTGAGAGAAACAAGGATAAACATGTTGGTTCATGATTATGAACTCTTCCAGATGAAAGAAGGAGAATCCATTGAGAAAATATTTGCAAGATTCAACATAATTATTGAAGATCTAAAAGCCTTCGGTAAACCCTACTCAAGTGGTGATCAAGTTCGAAAAGTTCTAAGGAGTTTACCTACTACTTGGCAGACAAAAGTAGTCGCACTCGAATCTCAAGATCTAAACAAACTTTCATATGATGAACTACGAGGATATCTTATAGCATTCAAGAAAACCCATCTCAAGAAAATGAATCAGGAAGAAAAGACGAAAATAGTTGCCTTCAAAACTAAAACTGAAGGACCTGAAAATGATATTGATGATGACCCAGAAGCTCTTGAAGAAGAAATTGCCATGGTATCAAGAAATATGGATGGATTGATAAGAACATATAGAAACACAAGAAGGGGGGATGCCATCTAGACGAACCAGGCAATACAATGAACAAGAAAAGAAAGATGGAAAATGTTATGAGTGTGGAAGGTATGGGCATGTTCAAGATAAATGTCCAGATCTTAAAAGAAAATTTTCCAGAGGGTTCAATAAAAACAAATCTTTCGGAAGCTGGAGTGATGAAGACAAATGAGAACACGAAGAAATAGCAAATTGTGCATCATGACCATCTTGGAAAATGACATGAACATATACTATGGTTGGTGGACTAATGAAGACACATCAGACAATGAATGTGATGGTACGCTATAATCTCGTGTTTTAGTCGCTTATTGCACTCTAATTCATTGAACGTTACTTGTGTTGAGCTTTGATTGGTAGTATTTTATACTTATTGTGTATTAAGACTTTTAGGAGTGATTCTGAGTTATATAGATGTTGTAGAGCTAATTCGAGCTATTTTGAGCTTTAAAGTCTGGGTAAAAGCCCAAGGAATAAGGCCGGGATAGCGTTCGGAGGTCGAGAACCACATCCGGATATCAAAAATCAAGCGAAAAGGCACACTCTGAGAATTTTGCATTGCTGCGGCGCATGATGCGCCGCAGCAGTGTATTTTGGCAGCCTGCTGAATCGTTGAGCTCTCTGGATTTACCCACTAAATCTCCGCGTGGCGCTTCGCTCCATGCGGCGCATCTGTGCAATTTTTCCAAAGCGATTGTCCTATTTCATCTACGAAAAGGTGCTTTCGTCTGGGCCTGACCCTACTTGGTATAAAAACATGGAAAAACATTATTTTCTGAACTTTTGACACATATTCGACCGAAGGATGCTAAGGAGGAGCTGGAAGAACAAAAGCACAAAGAATTCATCATTCCTTCCTCACTCAAGACCCGAGTTTGGATGAATTTATGTTTTCCTATACTTTTATTATAATTGTGATGAATTACTCCATGTCTATGGAGTAGTTTCCTTTAGGGTTTGTGGATTTGGTGTATTAATATTTGTTTATGGATTATAACTCTAGTTTTATATATTGAAGCGTTTTGGATGATTTAATTGTTGCATCTATATTCACTTGTTCATGTAATTGAGAGAGGCATAACTTGTGATATCTTTGCATTATATTGTTGGTTGAGTTCATTAATTCTTCTTAGTAATCGAAAGAGGCTAGTTGAATCATTGATTAAACCTAGTTATGAGGATAACCGAGAGAGGTTCTCCTAAAGACTAATCCACTACGCATTTTTGCATATCTTCACAGAGCTTAAATTGGTTCATCTCGTGAGGTTGAGACTTAATCAGGAGAGGAGTTTCTACTAAACGTTTGAACTAATAATTGAGTGAATTCGAGAGACTCACTTGAACATTAGAAGTGAATTAACTAGAGTTAGATCCCGAACAATTATCATGCACCTATCCTATCAAAACTCTATCTTCTCCCACTGGTAACCTTCTTTGATTATTCCTTGATTCGATTGTCATTAGTCAATAGCTTTAGATTTTTAGTAAATTTTTGTATTATCACATAAATCTCAACTATTGATCATCTTGGATAGCAATCAAGCTAGAAACTATGAGAATGTTGTTTAACTCCAATCCCTATGGATATGATATTATACTATACTATATTTGATTAGCGAGCATAATTTTAAGTGAGTTTTTTGCGCCTGTCAGAATGCAAGGAAGATACTGAGAAGTATTTCATGGAACAAGGTGAAACAAGCGAGGTAAGATCCTATAACTATGATAGATGTAATGAATTGCAGGATATTGTTGACCTTACCCTGAAGGAGTCTCAAAAAAAGTTGAATGAACTAAGGAGACACAATAGGGAAAAGAAAGACTGGGAACTTAAGCTTGAAGCCTATGAAATCGAAAGTGATGTACTTCAAGATGGAGTTTAAGAATTGAAAATGCAACTAAAGGCATGCGCAAGTCCACCAGTCACAGTTCTGTCAAATCTAACAGGTAACTTACAAGTCAGTTGGAAAAGGAGTGGCCAAAACTGAGTCCACAAGTACTAACACAAGTGGGAGATCGAAAACTAGATCAACACCCGTGTGACATTACTGTAACAAAGTTGGACAAAAATACTGATTTTATAGATTTCGTAAATCAAATGTTTCAGGATGGATTTGAAAACCCAAAAACAACCTTGATTCTGGTAAAATCAACGAACAAGGACCCAAGCAAGCTTGGGTACCTAAAAGAATGTGATGATTCTATTTTGCAGGAACACCATAGGAAAAGTCACAAAGGAAAATGGTATGTAGACAGTGCATATTCCAGTCACATGACGGGTGATAAAAATCTGTTCAAAGAAGTCACAAAAATAAATGGAGGAAATGTCAAATTTGGAGATGATTTAAGAGGAAAGATAGTTGGTACTGGCACAGTTCCATTCAGCAATAATTGCGATATTGCAGAGGTATATCTAGTGGATGGACTCAATTACAATCTTCTAAGTATAAGTCAACTATGTGATTCGGGGTACGAAGTTAAATTCAAGAAAACAGTATGTACTATTGAAGATGAGGCAGGTAAGATTATTCTTCCTGGTAAAAGGTATGAAAACGTCTACATTCTTGATGGCATCGAAAATCGGATAGCCATATCTGTTTAGCATCCATATCTAATGATCCATGGCTCTGGCATAAAATACTTAGTCATGCAAGCATGCATCTAATTGAAAAGTTCTCCAACTATGAATTAGTTATTGGTCTTACGAAGCTCAACTTTTCTAGAAATGATATATGTGATGCATGTCAAATTGGTAAACAAACTAGAAACTCTTTCAAAACCAAGGACATTGTGTCTATTACCAAGCCTTTACAATTGCTTCACATGGATCTGTTTGGACCTACTAGAACTGCCAGCATTGGAGGTAAACGATATGCTTTTGTTATTGTTGATGACTACTCACATTTTACATGGGTGATTTTCTTATCTCATAAAGGTGAAGCACTAAAAAACTTTGAGATTTTCTATAAAAGAACTGAACGAGAAAAGGGGAATCTTATCGCAACCACTCAAAGTGATCATGGAGGAGAATTTGAAAGCAGAGCTTTTGAAGAATTCTACAACGGTCAAGGATACACTCATAATTTCTCACACCTAGGTCACCACAACATAATGGAGTGGTTGAACGTAAGAACAAAACTCTGCAGGATATGGCAAAAACCATGCTACTAGAACATTCTCTCCCAAATCATTTCAGGGAAAAAGCAACTAGCACAACTTGTCACATTCTCAACAGGTGCTTAATTAGACCTATTTTGAAGAAGACTCCATATGAATTATGGAAAGGTAAGAAAACCAATATTGGATACTTTCACCCCTTCGGAAGCAAATGCTTTGTCCAAAACAATGGCAAGAACAGTCTTGGTAAGTTTGACCCAAGGAGTGATGAAGGTATATTTCTCGACTACTCAAATAATAGCAGATCTTTTAGAATCTATTATAAACGTACGATATGCGTAGACGAATCAGTCCATGTTATCTTTGATGATAATAACTCTATGACCGAGAAAGGAGATTTTGCAGGTCATAAAGAGATCAGCCAAAATCAGCCAAAGGTCAGTGAATAAAAGACCTCAAAAGAAACTGCTGAAACCCCATAGTCGACTAATGAATACATCAGTGCGCATGATCAACCTTAGAATGAATCGACTACAACGTTCTTAAGCAGTACCAAACGAGTGAAGAAGCGAACTATAATATCCTCAGAAATTCATCATTGGGAATCAAACTGATGGAATGAAAACAAGAGGAGCTTTAAAGAAAAAGGCTAACATCGCACTCATATCTCAAATAGAGCTAAAGAAAATTGACGAAGCCTTGTAAGACTCAAGTTGGGTACAGGCTATGCAAGAAGAACTTGATCAGTTTGATAAAAATCAAGTTTGACATTGATGCCCAAACCAACAAATACAGCAATCATAGGAACCAAATGGGTATTCAAGAACAAAATGAATGAAGAAGGTAACATTATCCGGAATAAAGCAAGGCTAGTCGCTCAAGGTTACTCTCAACAGGAAGGAGTTGACTATGATGAAACCTTCGCTTCGGTAGCACGTTAGAGTTAATTCGTATCTTATTAGCATATGCTTCTTTTAAAGGTTTTAAACTATTTCAAATGGATGTTAAAAGTGCGTTTTTAAATGGCTTCATTGATGAGGAGGTTTATGCTAAACAACCTCCTGGTTTTGAAAACTCACAGTTTCCTTATCATGTGTTTAAGTTGACTAAGGCTCTCTATGGGCTAAAATAAGCACCTAGAGCTTGGTATGAAAGACTAAGCTCATTTTTGGTTAGTTATGCATTTTCAAGAGGTAAGATTGATACTACTCTTTTTATCAAAAGATCATCTTTTGAAAATCTCATTATTCAAATTTATATTGATGATATTATATTTGGAAGCGCTAACCCTGTTTTATGCAAGGATTTCTTACATCTCATGTAAAGTGAGTTTGAAATGAGCATGATGAGAGAATTAACTTTCTTCCTTGGACTCCAAATTTATCAATCAAATGAAGAGATCTTTATATTTCAGACGAAGTACACAAAGGAGCTAATACAAAAATTCAAAATGGACAATGCCAAGGCAATTGGGACTCCCATGAGTCCAGCTGCATCTTTTGACAAAGATGAAGAAGGAAAGACAGTAGATGAATAGAAATATCATGGAATGATTGGATCTCTACTCTATTAAACTGCTAGTCGTCCTAACATAATGTTTAGCGTGTTCAGGTGTGCCAGGTTCCAAGCAGCTCCAAAGGATTCACATTTAACTGCCGTGAAGCGAAATATTAGATACCTTATTGGAACTAATTCATATGAATTATGGTATACATGCCTTAAATATTTTAATCTTGAAGATTTTTCATATGCAGACCTTGTCGGTGATAAAGATGAAAGGAAAAACACAAGTAGAACTTGTCAATTTCTTGGCAAATCACTTATTTTCTGGAACAGTAAGAAACAGGGATCAGTTGCATTGTCTACAACTGAAGCTGAATACATTGCCATTGGACAACGCTGTGCTCAACTACTTTGGATGACTCATCAATTAACTGATTATAATCTTTCGTTTAAGCCTGTTAAAATTTTCTGTGATAATTCTAGTGTTATATGTCTTTCAAAAAATCATGTGCATCATTCTAGAGCAAAGCATATAGATATCAAGCATCATTTCATTACAGACCATGTTCTTAAGGGCGACTTTGAATTATCTTTTGTTAACACGAAAAATCAATTAGCTGATAGTTTTACTAAGCCTCTTCTAGAGGATAGATTTCAAATCCTTGGGGATTTACTTGGTATTATTACCTTTTCCAAATTAAGTTTTAATTTTTGTTTTACTTGAAAGATTGCGTGTCAAAATAACTTTTGGTAAAAAATCTTTTGTTACTTTGTTACTTTATTATTACTGGCCATTGCATTGTAAAAGATCTGCTACAGAACGAATACGTTTATTTTTCAAATGATTCATATATTAGTTATGCGCCTCCGTTTTTAGCCACTCTTTTTGCCTTTTTGTTTTATCGAGATGGAAACTGAATCAATCAGTCACGTCTCTTGCCTTTCTCTGCCCCGACATTCATGTCGATTCAGTCACGTCGCTTCACTCCTCTTTCCACCTCTATAAGTCCGCCTCTCCCCTGAAGCTTTCTGCATACTCCCTTCAATCATCCTCTCCAATGGCTAAAGCCTAAAAAAATCCCTCTACTTCCACTCGCAAAAGCACCCGGTCCACAGCGAACCCCTTCTCAACCATCAAAACCAGTCACTATTGGCTCTAACCACTCTGAAGGTTTCTCCTCTTCTCAAGAAATCATCTCTGACAATGCTCGAGCAGAAAAGACACTAGGGAAGTGACCTATGGAAGAAGGAGCAACAACATACACTCCAAAGAAGGTGAAAATAGACTTGGACAGTGCACTGGAGTCCGAACTAAACTATTGGGATTCTCCCAATAGAGATAAGTTCATCTCCTACAAAGGTATGACAATCGCTCATGGAAGGATCATCAACTTGGAAGAGATGGAAGCCCTAAATTGCAAGGTCAAAAACTTCTTCACTTTTCAAGGTTGGAAAAATTTCTTTGCCCTAACCCCTCCAAAGGTCCATGAAGACTTGGTTTGCATGTTCTATGCAAATCTTCCTTCCCAGAAATCTGATAAAATTGAGTCACTCATGCTAGGTCAGTGTATTATTCCAGAGTGTTCTACTTTTGATACCCTTTTTAAGTGTAAAAGTTCTGGTTATTCTGCTTTGTTTAAAAACTCTTGGCCTGATGATTTTGAAGTGTCGTTCGAACAAGCCAAAGAATGTATTACTTATTCCCTGTCTAATCCCCTGCCAAACCAATTAGGACCCAGTGACATAAATTTTGAACCCCATATTATTGCCCACATTGTTGCCACTACTATTCTTCCCAGAACTGGTTCCTACATCACTCTGTCTCAAAAGGACACCTTTTTGGTCTACTGTCTTCTCACCAAGCACAAGGTGACACTGTCTTCCTGGGTAATAAATTTCCTGATTGAATGTGCTAAAGATCCCTCAAGCCTACCCTAAGAGATTGTCATTACTCACCTGCTCGAGGCCTTCAATATCCCTCTCTCTAATTATCCCTATGTATCTGTTTCCAAGTGCTATAATAATAGGGCATTTGTCAGTATGTGATATGTCGCTGTGGATGGTACTTGGCTAAAGAAGCAGAAAGTTGAAGCCAAAGTAATGCCCTCCAGTTCCAAGGTAAAGGTTGATACCCCTCGGACCGCCATCAACAATCCAGAGCTGCTTGAAAAGATAACTGCACTTGATGACAAGCTTACTACCGTCAAAGAACTACTACTGGCAACTCAGACCTCAGTTGGAGATATCTATGCAATTGCAAAGGAAAAAGGATCTAACGTGTCCAAGTTAAGAGTTATGGTGCTGAAAACCGCAGAAAAGGCAGTGAAAGCTTTCAAGGAGGTGCATGATCGAGTGGATGGAGTTTCGTCACAATGAACACTAGCATTAATCGCCTTAAAGAAGCTATCTGCAACACCCTTACCTATTTACTCCGTCGTTAATCTGTGTTGGTTGTTTAGACAATTTCTTTTGGTCTCTCTGGATAATTTTCTTTTGCATGTTTTCTTATACTCTTTAGATGAATGTAACTAAGCATACTGTCTGCTAATCTTATCTGCTAGAAGTTAATCTTGGTTAGCCCTCTTTTTTATTGATGCCAAATAGGGAGAAGTAGAATACATTCACTAACTTTGCAGGATGAAGGATATATAGTCGACTGATTGAGCAAAAATCAAATAGTATACTAACTTGCAAGATACGGCTCAGTCGACTAAGTAAAGTCTACTACTGGCATCTTAATGATGTGGAGTCAACTCTAAGTACTCAACTTACCTCACACCAAGTTGAGGGGGGGGGGGCTGACTAGAACAGGGAAGTAACTTGAATAAAGGTTTTTTTTTCTCATCATCAAAAAGGGGGAGATTGTAGATATGGATTTTATTAATAGACAATAACTTAATTCTACTTGCAGGAAAATAATTCCAAAGAAGGATATCATGCAAATGGGAAAGATTCTAACAAAAGATCTAAAAGGAAAAATCAAGGAGGCAAACGTACAAAATCCAAAGGCAAGAATCAAGGAGTACAATTGTTGTGACTGCCCGTTCTATGAAAACTGGGTATTCGAATCAACCATTTACGGAAGGCATCAAATTATCAGCATAAGATGATCAATCAATTAGTATAGAAGATCAATCATGCGGATTTCAAATCAAATATTTACGGAAGGCATCAATCAATCAGTATCGAAAATCAATCATCTGCACAGAAGATGTTTAGAGAATATTCTTCTCAACGACTTGCAAGGAAAAGGAATTCAAGGAAGAAACAAAAGGAAAAGTCCATTCTATTTTTGGAATAAAATCATCTTGATTAATTCTGAGAATCAACTCCCTTGGGTTGCCGTTCAATCATTACAGTAGCACATTGTTGCGCCCCCTTTTTCCTCTCCTTTCGGATTAGTCAGGGTTTTTGACATTATTGGGACAACTCGTTTCCTTTAGGGAAAAGGGATATAAGGAATTGAAGAGTCGCCACCTAACGAATTAAGGTGCGTTAGGGCACCTATTACGGATCATTTACAACACTAATTATACAACTAGAGATTGGGTAAGGGCTTGAACTTACCTCAAGGGGAAGGTGTTAGTCACCCCTCAAAGTCCACAACGGTAGGTCCCGGCCAAACTTACTTTGTGAATTAATCCGATGCAAATAAACAGTCTAAGCACACATATGTAAAGGAACATTGGTTTTAATGTTAAGCAGTCTAAGCACATATATGTAAAAGGAACATTGATTTTTATAGTTAAGCAATCTAAGCACACATATGTAAAAGGAAAAGGGGGGTCCTAAGTTGTTTATCCTATAGGATCACATCTATGCAATGTCCGGTAATCACTCCTCAATGAGGGGCTACACGTTGCATTAGCGCACAAGTCATCATATCCTTGTTTACCCATTATCCCACCCCTTAGTGGTTATTAAGCGAGTTTTACTTGACTAACTCTAAGCGTGGTGTTACCCGTCCCTTCCTTGTGGTCCCGGAGGAGTTTTGGGACCTCTAAATCTGGGCAGTTCTAGACAATCCTAAGGTATTTAAAAGGGTAAAAATCTAGGTGACAATCAAATAACATGTAGGACCAGCAAATAGGGACAAGAAGTAGTTAAAAGGCTCATGTTTACCTCCGCACAGATACAACAAATAAACAGCACGTCTCAAACACAGATACATGTAGTTTTTTTTAGAAAGAATCCTAGGATAGGATGTCCAGGTGAACATTAATACACAGAATATGCGAAACATTCAATGGCAGGGTCCTAATCGATTTGCCTACTGATTTTAAGTCCTATAAAACTTAAGCAGTTTAACACAATCTGAACGCAGTTTCCAGTTTCATATAGAGATTGGTTACCTAAGGCTTGCCTAGGCGTGTGATTGTATGCAATCACAATTACAGGAGATGATTAATAGTTTTAGAAATTGTTCAACCTACAAACATGATGTTCTAGGTGACACAGATTATAACTGGTGATTTATGCTGATTCGTGCTTAAAGACATGATATCTGTACGGGAAGTTGCTTTAGTACCTCTTCATGGACATTGACTTATTTTAATCGAAGTAAGCAGGTTCAAACAAATGCAAACAAAGTTCCTAAAAACATGGTACCTAATACATACAAGGATGACAGTTTACTAAGGCGAGATTACTAACCTAGTAGCATGATTTCTAAGTGGAATTATTTACGCGAGATTGAATCATGGAATAGTGATGTAAAGAGTGCTGAAGTGATAAGCGTGAAGCTCTAAAACAGGATATCTAATGCAGGTTTGACATGGTTTGACTGTAAATGAGCATATTAATCCTAAGACGTGGCTTCTAATGCAGATTCATAGAATATAACCTATAGCATGTTTTCTACCCAGGATTACCAACAATATCATATAACTACACTCCTTTTTTTACTAGCCAGCCCAATAACTATTTACAATCAATTATTATAGACCAATGATCGAATAAGTTACATAAATAAAATACAAATTAAACTATAGGGATCCTGAAGTAGGCCCAAAGAAAATACTAGTAATGCCAAGGCTTCAGTAGTCTCAAATCCAAGGATTTCATAGTCAATTTCATGTCCAAGTGTGTCAGAGTTCCCTAAGGACCTCAAGGATCCCGGGCAGTGCTCACACTTAGACTTTTCACAATAAGGATTGAGTAAGTGCAGTGTGGAATAGCCAGCCCCAGTGTGCCAGAGATCAAAGAGATCTCAAGAGGATTCCAAGGCAGTACACACACTGGAGGGGTAGAACCTAGGGACTTAAGAGTAGAGCGAGAGTGCTTGAAATAGTTTTGACAAGAAAATAGTACCAAAATGACTTTATAAGTAAAGAGGTTTTTCTGAAAAATAAGAACTGATTTAGTGGTAAAACAGTTCGAGAACCAGATAAACACTTTTGAAAAATCAGCAAGCAACTTGATTGGTTATAGGACAAACAGGTTTAGCACCATTCAACACAAATTTCACACGGGGATAGTGGGGGATTGGGGACACATAGAATACACATTAGTGTATGGTAGCAGCACATAAACAACAGGATGCATAGAAGTTTTCAAGAGATTTATAAGATTAAGAAGTTAGTCATAAGAATGGGTGGAAGAGACATAGAGCAAAGATCACAAACAACCATGTAGAAAAAAAAACATACTAACACTGGACAAGTTGGCACACAGTCAAAGTTACTTTGAGATACTAGACAACTTAGCAAAGCGGATTAAGCAAGAACCTAAGTGAACAGTTTAGGCAAACATCATGAGTATTCCTAGTTCAAACATGCTGGCATACTTAACAAGCAGATTGAAACATGCTGGATAAGGCAGTACGTAGAATTAGACATACTAATCACAGGTTTTAACAGAAACCAAATTCAGACATGCTAGGTGAAACAGTAATCAGGTAGTGTAATTTAGACATGCTAGTTACATATTGAAAAACATGATGCTAAACAAGAAATCGGATTGGGAGTCATAACTAATGAACTAGAAAAACAATGAAACACATAGAGTTTTGGACTTTGAAAATGAATCAGGACATACCAGTTAAGGAGAGAAAAACACAGAGTATAGAGCAGATTTGGTGCAATAGCTAGCCTTGGCTTACAGCCGGCTAGGTCAATGAAAATTGTAAGTAACAAAGAAGAAAAGAGAGAGAGCTTCTAAGTGTAAGAGAGTTTTTTGAACTAGTGTTCGTCTAGAAGTGAGAATAGAGGAGAGTATATATAGAAGTCAAGAGTTAAACAGAATATGGTAAAGAATCAATTATGTAGCAATTAGGGAAATTTACAGAATCAGTCATACGTAACATCAGTAAAGTCTCCCCTAATCAAGGGGTAATCAATCAACGGTAAAGAGTAGGACAGATATTTAAGGAAAGAAATCAAGTAAGACTTAGGTACGGCGTAGGCAATTAGGGGTAAATAAACAGGAGTTCAATTAAGGAAATAATTAGTAAGAATCAGCAAGTATCACAGTTAATTCAAATAAGGCAAGACACTAAATAAGGTTGCAAATAAAGGAATAATCAAGGATCAACATATAAGTTTTAACGAAACAAATCAGTGAATCAAGAATTCAAAACAACACTGATTTAAGGAGAAAAAATATAGGTTTTCCATGAATAAATAAATAGAATGAATATAGACACATAGAATCAGTCGAAAAATCGAACTAGGAACCTTAATAGAGGCACATTAGGGTAAAATCACAAGACATTCAAATTAAACGAAGGAGAAACCGTGCGAATCAAAGCACAGAATAAAATCACGTAACAAGTAACACGGACAAGCTCAGAATCCAAACAAAAATGTAAAAAAATTGGGGTTTTAGCATAAACTAGTTAGGGTTGAGCCAAACTCAACATAATCGGTCAAAAACACATAAGAATAGGAGATGAAACATTTAAAACCAGAAAACGATTTGAGGAAAAAGATTTTCCGGAAACCCTGTTTAGGAAAGTGAAAAGCCACTCGAAAATAAGAAGATTTTCAAAAAAATCATGTGAAATAAGTTCAACCCATCTCAGATCTGAGAAGTTCAAAGGACGAAATTAGAGGTTTTTAAACAATAACACAGAGATGAAGACATAGGCTTAGAAATCCATAAGTTTAAGGCAAAATAGGAAGATCTTACTTGAAATCGAACCAGAATGGCCTGAAATAGGCAAGAAAGGGCCAAAGGTGTAAGCGGACTGACTCTGGTTCCTCGAGGACCTTAGAAATGGTGGTACCCAGCATAGGAGAGGCTATTAGAGGCCTGGAGGTGGTGAGAAGCCACCATGGGCGGCGGTGGATGAGTGACGGCGAGGGAGAGTTAGGGTTAGGATTAGAGAGCATTTGAGAGAGAAGGGGAAGGGGTGACGGCGGAGTGAGAAGAGAGAATGAGAGGTTTGGGGGGGGGGGTCTTTAGGTTTAATTATGGTAGGAATAATCTGGGTCGTTGATCAAAATGATCAACGGCCAGGATTCCACAAGACTTGGGTCGGGTAGGTAAGGGGTTTGGGCTTGGGTTTACTGGCTGATTTATAAGGGTATGTGGGCTAGTTAATTAGGCTAGAACTAAAACTAAATAAGGCCACTTATTAAATACCCCAAATAAATTAATTAAAATAATTCATAAAATAATTACTAATTATAAAAATGAATTTTATGCGTACAAAAATTTTAAAAATGGTTATTTAGTATTTAATAATACAAAAGACTAATTTCTTGTAAAAATAATGCAAGAATCGTACGCATGGGCTATAATTGCAAAGTCATTGCAATTATAGCCTAAAGATGCCAATTTGGCTATTTATGGAATAATTTGGACTTAATAGGACCATAAATAGTAAATTAAATCGAGAAATATTTTTGAACTCATTTGTGATGCAATTTTGTAATTATTTATTTGAAATAAAATGCTGGGCGAATTAATAAAAGGTGTAGAAATTATGGGAAAAATATCAATTGATGCTAATGCATGATTTTGAAGACATATGCATTTTAAAATTATTTTTGGAAAAATTGGGTATCAACAGCTGCGCCACTTTATCCGGAATGGATGAAAGAGTTATCGGGTAAAGATATGATGGCCAATTTTGACTGAACGAGATGGTTTGAGAGATTTTAGGCCGCACCCTGGTTACTGAGCTGCCTACATATCCCTGGTTTTACAGTAATCATGTTGTGTGTAGTTCTGGATTCATCGGCGGAATATACCGATGAAGTTATCGCAAGAACGGACACAAATGTTGGGATAGGTGAAAGAATGGTTTACGGGAGAGGTCAAGTTTGAGATAGTCGAAGAAACTGGAGCGAGATCGCTCCTGCTGAGATATCAGTTGCTCTCCAGGTCACCTGCAAATAAAGATACTACAAGCATATATTGTGCGAAAATTTAAACATGATGCAGGTTCCCTTTGGACTATGAAAGCTATCTTCGGACGGTTGAGGATGACGTCCTTAGACTGTGACGTTCTGGGCCATGAGTTGTTCAGTGAGAGATTCGTACACCATGAAATGATGTTCTCGGGCCATACAGATGGTGCCTCCGAACCATGACGCCTTTGAATAATGATATGCAAATTGAGGGAGATCCTCAGGCCATGACATGGTGTCTTCCGGCTGTGAGGATGATGCCTTTAGACTATGATGCCTTTGGATAGGTTGGCGATATTTTAGCCCATGAGATGCAATAATATGATGTCAACAAGACAAGGCTTAGTCTTGTGAATGGAGAGCAGAGCTTAGCCCGAAAGAAGATCAAAGTAGATAATGTTGGAGAGACAGTGCTTAGCCTCGGTGAAAAGAATATAAATCGGAGGCAGAGCTTAGCCTCATGCAGGTATGGGGACAGAGGTCAGTCTATGCATGATGCGGTACAGGGCTTAGTCCCATGCAAATAAAGACAGAGATTAGCCTTATGCAAATGTGGAGGTAGAGCTTAACCTCAAGCGAGATGAAGGTAGAGATTAGCCTTATGCAAGGGAAGACAGAGATTAGTATTATGCAAATGTGGAGGTAGAGATTAACCTCATGCAGGATGCGGGACAGGGCTTAGTCCCATGCAAATGAAGGCAGAGATTAGCCTTATGCAAGGGAAGGCAGAGATTAGCCTTATGCAAATATGGAGGTAGAGCTTAACCTCATGCAGGATGCGGGACAGGGCTTAGTCCCATGCAAATGAAGGCAGAGATTAGCCTTATGCAAAGGAAGGCAGAGATTAGCCTTATGCAAATATGGAGGCAGGGCTTAGCCTCATGCAAGGAAAGGCAGTGTTTAGCCTTATGGAAAATATAATAAATAGCAGATAGTAGCAGAATTTCTTAGCTGGTAGCAGATTTCAGTAGCGCAATTGTTACGAAGAATGTGACTTCAAGGCATGTATATTCTCATTCCTGCATCCAAAGAAAAATCGTGAGTTCTGTAGATGTGGGAGGTTGATTCGTGTCCCCGCTGGCTTTGCTTCTCATGACTTGTTTGGCCTGAAGATCTTGTTCAAATCATCCGGGGGTAGCGTTTGCTAAACAGAGTTATTTTACAAGCAAGCATGCATAGTTTTTCAAAAACATAGTAAAAGACATTTTAAGAAATTTAGATGAACCAACGGCCGTGACAAGATCCAAGACATTGCAACCTCCCATGCTATGGAATTTTGAGGGTCCTCCTCAAAATTCTGCCCCAGTTAGATGGATTGGCATCTTTGACTGCTGTACATGCTGCGATCGGCTGAACTTGCTTCGGAATTTTGAGGGTCCTCCTCAAAATTCTGCCCCAATTTTTGATTATGGGGGAAAAATAGATTTTTATTGAATTATGACCGAACCCACAGGGCTGCCTACGTATCCCCTCTTAAACAGGAATTAGGTCGAGCGTAGTTCAATTTACATCATATGAGGAAAGCATAAAGAGTTATGAGGTTCAGATGGTTCGGGCACGTACAAAGTAGAAGTCCAGATGCCCCGGTAAGGAGGTGCGAGCGTTGGAGTTGGTGGGTACGAGGAGAGGTAGAGGGCGGCCTAAGAAGTATTGGGGAGAGGTGATCGGGCGGGATATGGTGAAGCTTAGATCTCTGNACGGCTCCTCATCTACCCTGCGTCGCTGAGCTCAGCTTCTTGTATGATTCTCAAGGAAGGAATCTCTACCTCGGCAGGAATAACAGCTTTTGTACCATAAACCAGCAAGTAGGGAGTTGCCCCGGTTGATGTGCGGACTGTGGTACGGTATCCCAATAAGGCAAATGACAGTTTCTCATGCCACTGTTTGTGATTTTCTACCTTCTCAGTATCTTCTTGATATTCTTGTTGGCGGCTTCTACGGCTCCATTCATCTGAGGTCTATAGGCTATGGAATTCTTGTGCTTGATTTTGAATGTCTTGCACATGGCCTTCATCAGATCACTATTGAGATTGGAGGCATTGTCGGTGATGATTGATTCTGGAACCACGAATCGACAAAAAATCCGGTCGCGAACAAAATCTGCCATGACTTTCTTAGTCATTGCTTTGTAAGATGCTGCTTCGACCCATTTGGTGAAGTAATCAATAGCTACCCAGATGAATTGGTGTCCATTTGAGGCGGTGGGCTCGATTGGACCAATGACATCCATTCCCCAAGCGGCAAATGGCCAAGGCAAGCTAGTTGCATTGAGCTTATTTGGCTGTACTTTTATCATATCTGTGTGTACCTGACATTGGTATCATTTCCGAACATACTGGATACAGTCAATCTCCATGGTCATCCAGAAATAACCAGCTCTAAGTATCTTCTTGGCCAAGACAAAACCATTCATATGCGGGCCGCGGGTCCCAGCATGTATCTCTTCGAGTAGTTTAGAAGCTTCCTTTGCGTCGACACACCTCAATAATCCTAAATCAGGAGTTCTTTTGTATAGGGTTCCTCCGCTGTGGAAGAAACTGTTGGAAAACCTCCGAAGCATACGTTTCTGGGTATGATTTACATGCTCCGGGTACGCCCCATTTGCCAACTATTCCTTGTTGTCGTTGAACCAAGGTTTCCCATCCGCTTCTTCTTCAACATGGGCACAATATGCCGGCTGGCTATGAATCTTCACCGGGATAGGATCAATAAAGTTCTTGTCTGGATGTTGTATCATGGAGACAAGGTGGCTAATGCATCGGCAAATCCGTTCTGAATTCTGGGAACGTGCCGAAATGCTGTCTTTGTGAACCTCTTTCTCAATTCCTGCACATGGTGCAGATATGGTAATATCTTGGAATTCTTGGTGGCCCATTCTCCTTGCACTTGGTGTATAAGCAAATCTGAATCGCCGATTACCAGCAGCTCCTGAATATTCATGTCGATGGCCATGTTGAGCCCTAGTATGCAAGCTTCATACTCTGCCATGTTGTTGGTGCAGGGAAATCTGAGTTTAGCAGATACCGGATAATGTTGACCAGTTTCCAATACTAAGACAGCTCCAACGCCGACTCCTTTGAAATTTGCTGCTCCGTCAAAGAACATCCTCCAGTCGTCATAGGATTCAGCAATGTCTTCTCCTATGAACAACACTTCTTCATCGGGAAAATATGTTTTCAAGGGTTCGTATTCTCCTCCCACAGGATTCTCGGCAAGATGATCTGCCAAGGCTTGTCCTTTAACCACTTTCTGAGTCACATAGACGATGTCGAACTCACTCAGCAGGATTTGCCACTTAGCCAGCTTACCAGTGGGCATGGGCTTCTGAAAGATATACTTCAAGGGATCCATCCTTGATATGAGGTATGTTTTGTAGGCGCAGAAGTAGTGTCTCAACTTCTGAGCTACACAGGTTAGAGAGCAACAGGTACGTTCCAGCAGAGAGTATCGTGCCTCATATGGAGTGAACTTCTTACTCAGATAATAGATAGCCTGCTCCATTCTCCCTGTCTCGTCATGCTGCCCCAGAACGCAGCCGAAAGCTCCATCTAATACCGCAAGGTAGAGTAACAAGGGTCTACCTGGCTCTGGCGGAACCAAAACTGGTGGCGTCGATTGGTATACCTTGATTCTGTCGAAGGCCTTTTGACAATCCTCGGTCCAACTGGTTGCAACATCTTTCTTTAACATCTTGAAAATTGGTTCACATATGGCCGTGGACTGGGCTATGAACCGACTGATATAATTCAGTCGTCCTAGAAAGCTCATTACATCCTTCTTACTCTTTGGTGGTGGCAACTCCTGGATGGCTTTGACTTTTGATGGATCTAGTTCTATCTCCCGGCGACTGACGATGAACCCAAGTAACTTTCCGGCGGGAACCCCAAATGCACATTTTGCGGGATTTAGCTTCAGGATGTATTTTCACAGTCTGTTGAAGAACTTCCTTAAATCTGCTATATGGTCGGTGGCTTTCTTGGATTTGATGATGACGTCGTCCACATATACCTCGATCTCCTTATGTATCATTTCATGGAAGATAGTGGTCACAACCCTCATGTAAGTGGCCCCAGCATTCTTTAGGCCGAATGGCATCATCTTATAACAGTATACTCCCCATGGAGTAATGAAAGCCGTTTTCTTAGCGTCCTCCTCATCCATCCTGATCTGATGGTAACTGGTGAAGCAATCCACAAATGACTGGAGCTCATGTTTGGCACAGTTGTAGATTAGGATGTGCATGTTTGGAAAGGGGAAATCATACTTTGTACTTGCTCGGTTGAGATCCCGATAATCGACACAAACCCTAACCTTTCCATCCTTCTTTGGAACTGGCACGATGTTGGCTAACCATGTTGGGTATTCAACCACCCTGAGGACCTTGGCGTTGATTTGTTTGGTGACTTCCTCCTTGATTTTTAGACTCATATCTGGCTTGAACTTCCGGAGCTTCTGCTTCACTGGCGGGCACATTGGATTAGTGGGCAACTTGTGAGCCACGATAGATGTACTTAGTCCGGTCATATCGTCGTATGACCATGCAAATATGTCCTCATATTCCTTCAAGAATTGTGTGTACTCTTCTTTCTCTGACGGTGACAAGTGGATGCTGATGCGAGTTTCTTTGACAATCTCTGAATCTCCCAAGTTGATTACCTTAGTTTCGTCCAGATTGGACTTAGGCTTGTTCTCAAAGTCCTCTACTTCTCTAACGATTTCCTCGGGTATGAGGTCTTCTTCTTTCAAATCACTATCCTTCTGTTGCGTTGTCTCATTGCATGTCACGGTCATTGGTTCATCAAGACAGGAAATGGTAAGTAAAAGTATGAGAGAAAATGATAATAATAAATATCGATTCATTGAAACATAAAAGCGATTTTCAATAATTTAAACAAACGTTTCGAAATGGTGGAAATTTCACTTAAAACATAATGCAAGAAAGAGAAATCATTTTCTTAGAAAGCAAAAATAAACAGTGTTGTTCAGCCTTGCTACCCCGGGACTCGTTGGGCCCTGGATGGTCTGACAGTCCAGTTTCTGAGGAATGATCCCTTGCTCACAGCTTGGATGGTAGGGCCTTCCTCCTCCTCCTCCTCAACAATGACACAACAGTCCATATCTTTGTCCTCCAGGAATAAGTTCCTTAGGGCTGCTAATGCTTCCTCCTCCTCTGATCCCCATATGATGTCGGCTTGCTGGAAAGTCTGTTCCAAGTGCGGTATGGGCTGCTCCAATGGACAGTAAGGACCGCCCCATCGTGGAAACTAGTCATCGTACTCTTGCCAAGTGTACTGATAGCCCAGGCCAAAGGTAGTGTCGTGGCGCTTTAGTTGTATCGGCTTGGAGATTCCCTGAAGATTCTTACCAAGACCCTTGCTAGGTTCGTATCCGCTCCAATTCATTATACTTTCAATCTTACTACTCCACCACTTATGCTTGTCTATTGCATTGACCCGCTCAATGTGGTGGTAAGTTTCTCCACCAAGACTTCTTCTACCCTCAACTACGGGGATGGTCTGGCGGTTGTAGATGGGGTTGCTCCCATCTCCATGGATAATTACCTCCTGATGGTTCCACTCAAACATTACCACCTGATGCAAAGTCGAAGCCACAACTCCGGCAGCATGTATCCATGGTCGTCCTAATAACAGATTGTAGGACGCGGATATATCTAACACCTGGAATTCGACCTCAAACCATGTAGGCCCCATCTGCAGACAGAGACTAATCTCTCCAATAGTGGACCTCTGAGACCCATCAAAAGCCTTTACATTTATGGATCCTTCTCGTATTTCGTACAGTCCTTTGCCCAACCTCTTTAGTGTTGTCAATGGGAAAATGTTAAGGTTGGACCCTCCATCGATCAGAACCCTGGTGATGAAGTAATCTACGCATTGCACGGTAATGTACAGTGCCCTGTTGTGACTCAAACCTTCAGATGGTAGTTCATCCTCGTGGAAGCAAATCTTGTGACTTTCTAATACCTGCCCCACCATGTTAGCCATCTCTCTGCTTGTGATGTTGTTAGGCACATAAGCTTCATTCAACACTTCCATCAGAGCACTCCTATGTGCTTCCAAATTCTGCAGCAATGATAAGATAGATATCTGGGCCGGAATCTTGTTCATATGATCTATGACTGAGTATTCCCTGGCTTGAACCTTCCTTCAGAGGTCGTCCGATCCTGTCTCAATGACGGGAGGCCTGTTAGAAGCCTGCTTGCTGGACTCTCCCAAGTGTTCGGGTGTGTAGACCCTTCCGGTCCTAGTTATCCCTTGTGCAGCACCAGTTTCCTCTATCTTGACCTTTCCTTTTCTTCTAGCTTCAACCACGTAATCCCAGGGCACAGCATTAGTGTTGAAAGGTGGCGTGGTTGACACAGTTACTGTGAGTGGTGTGGCTACCTTTACTTCAAATGGAATAGGTGTCAATCAAAGCTTGGATTTAATCCTTCAACAAGCGGCATTCATTGATGGTATGTCCTTTCATGCCGGAATGGTATGCACAGGTTTTGTTTTGATTGACCCACTGGGATGGATTCTCTGTGGCTACAGCAGGGATGGGAGTGACGTAACCAACAGCTTTCAATCTTTTATGCAGCTGGTCAATGGGCTCGACAATGGCGGTATACTGTTTGGGTGACCTACAGTCAAAGTTTGGTCGAGGCCTTGGGAAGTTTTGGCGAGCTGGAGGTGACTAAAAGTGGGACGGTTTGGAGTTGTATGTGTGATAGACAGTGGCTGGTTGGGAATATCTGGGAGATGTGGGTTGATATGTAGGTGGAGGTGACGGTTGATATGTAGGTGGAGGTGATGGATGATATGTAGGTGGAGGTGATGGTTGATATGTAGGTGGAGGTGCTTGGTATGCAAGTGGAGAGGTTCGATATGTCAGTGGAGATTTGGGTCCCTGTGCAACCATTACAGCTCCTACGTCTTTCTTCTTGGATATGCCACCGAACTGCAGTGCTTTGTTGGTGGCTTGTAGTGCCTCAAAACTAGTGACCATTCCGCTCTTGATACCTTCTTCAATTCTTTCCCCAAGCGTGATGATATCGGAGAATTGGTGATCTTCAATCACCATCAGCCTCTCATAATATTGCGGGTCCTGTGCCCTGACGAAGAATTTGTTCATCTGCTCTTCATCTAATGTCGGCCTGACCTTGTCCGCTTCCGACCTCTAACGAGTGGAATACTCGAGAAAGGTTTCAGTGGGTTTCTTCTTGAGATTCTGGATGTAAAATACGTCTGGTGCATTTTCCGTGTTGAACCTGAATTGGTCCATGAAATCGGAGGCCATACTCACCCAATTATAGGGTACTGGCTGATGTACCAGGACAAAGCATCCCCTATGAGGCTCCTCATGAACAATTTCATCTGGACCTTTTCGTCTTTTCCAACTCCGACCAGTTTGTCACAATAGGTCCTTAGATGGACCCTGGGATCACCAGTACCGTTGAACATTTCAAACTAGGGAGGTTTGTAAACCTCCGGCAGTTCCACATCAGGCTGTATACAGAGATCTTCATAATTCAATCCTTCGATCCCCTTACTTCCTTCCACGCCTTGAACTCGGCTAGTCAATTTCTTGAGTTCTTCGTCCAGGTTTTTGATGAGCATATCCTTCTCACTAGACTCCGGTGTGTAAGAGATGGGTTGGGTGGAGTGAGGTAGAATCTCCATGTATATGGGATTATTCTGGTGGACTGGTGCTTGAGCATAGAGGTGATCGTTGGTGGAATTTTGTGGTTCATGAATGATAGGTGGGGTGTTTCGGGGAGTGTGGCAAGTATTTTGTTAGTATTATGGCGGGATGGTTTGGTTTTGTGGTGGAGTTGTATAGTGGTGGGTTGCAGGAGGATTCCGTTTGTTGGGTGTATTCTGAGATGGTGCGGAGTTTTGAGTGTTTGGATAGCCAACGTCTGGGACGTTGAGTGAGAAGGACAAGTTCGCTAGGTTCCGAACATGTTCAAGTTCCCCTTGGAGTTTCAATAACCTTTGTTCAAGTTGCGACACGGCATCATTCTGGACCTGAGTACCCCGACCGTCGGAAGCTTCTGGATGTTCAGCTGGTGTTGAGTTTTCCTTCCTGATGTTAGTCAAATCTTCCATTTTTGCTTTGCCTTTGCCTTTAGGTGGACTAGGAGGAGGAGAAGGTAGGCCCCTGGATCTTGTATGATATGCTGATGACGCCAGAATGCACGAACCAACCTTTAGGGAAGGGGAATAATCAAAAAGAAATAAAATAAAAACAAAAAGGTAACAAGTCAGTGGGGATTATGATAAAATATTTGCAGTATTTAAACACATATTGCAGGAATATAAATGCGCGTCTTAATTTGGGAGCCTCGTTATGCCCGAGGTAGGCCTAGCGACAAGTTAATTTGGAGAACTTAGATGCCAAAATACCTCATTTCATTAATATAAAATGGACGAATCCTAAAACGACACTAGAATAATAAAGATAATCCACTAGTGGCACTGGGCCTTATTACATTTATGAAGGCAAAAAGGTAGATCTAGCCTATTTGGTCCCAGAAGGACCTTCCCTAGATTCAATATTCTTGATTCCATCGAACAAATTTCCCAGCTCGCGCAGTCTCAGCAGCAGGTACGCTTTGGCCAAGTGTCCTCCTTCATTTCCCTCAGCGTTCTGGAAATCCTCGATCCTTTTGATGACTTTGCCCTCTAACTCCACTATGCCTCGCTCCAAGTATTCTAGCTTCCTGTTGGAAAGGATAGCCATCTCTTTCCACTCCTCGATTAACCTCTTGTTGGTCTCATGTATTTCCCGGTGCTCGTTCTCGGAATCGTGGACCCTTTTCCGCAGTCGATTGTACTTGACCTGAGCCTCAGCATCTTCATCTATGATTCTATTGCCTCGACTGATCCCCGGCCTCACTGCCCCATATATGTCTTCCTCCAACCATGCCAGGTAGAGAGGCGCGCATCCTGCATGGTACCTGTCTGGCTCGATAGTATTTTTCTCCATGATTATTTTGCAGTACCACCTGTGTTGAGCTTGGCACTTGTAGGGGATGTCGTCGTCTTGGAAATCCGCTCTGAAGTGACCCATCTTGGCAACCCTTGGTACAACATGTTTCCTGCTTGCTTGTCTCATGACTCGGAGAGGAACATGAGGATATATACCTCTCAATCCGATCAGCACTAGGTGTGGTGCATCCCTGGACCAGATGATAAACTCGTCTGTCGGGAACCATTCGAACATCCATTGCACCTGTTCCTCGGTCAGATTATCAAAGAATTCTACCCACTCTTTTGCAGTTTCTGGCTGAGCAAATCTGTCTGGAATGTAGGTCATCCGTTTGGGGTGATGGAAAGCAATGTGGTCATTCCAAGACCTTCGCAGAAGTTCTTGGTGATATTGGCCCTTTTGAAGGTGTTCTAGGAGCCATAACTGCAGCAGTAGGTTGCAACCCTCAAAATGTCTAACTCCTCAAAATGTCAGCCAAAATCATAGGGACAATGGTGAAGGTTTGTCCGTCGATCCCTTCCATTAAGGTCCTGGCGACCATGGCTAGTTTGGTATGAATCCTTTCCCTTTTTGTTGGGAACACTATCAAACCCAAAAAGCATACAATAAATACAAACACCCTGCGGAGAATATGACCCAGAGATGTGACGGCGAACTCGTCATGATAGGTACGGTATGATTTGCTGTGATCGTATCTTTCATACAAGTATTCAAAAGGTATGTAGGATTGTTTCAGACACTCTAATTCAGCATTCTTCTTCAACCACATCATTTTCAGAAACCCTTTGCTCGTACGGTTTTTAGGTACCAACAGCCCAGGGCTTTCCCAAGCTAGTACAGCTAGTCCTCCTATCTCTTCTAAGAGCGGTGTCATTTCAATATTCCCAAAGCGGAATACAGCTCTATCACTATCCAAAAACAAAGTCGCAGCCTCAATCAGCATATTGTTCGGTTGGATTTCCAGAAGAGAAGGTAAATTGCCCAGATGCTTCCTCACGTGTTTCTTATCATTGGAGGAAAGGTCTTCCCAACAGTCTAGGAGCATCGGTGGAATATTGCTGACCATATCGAATCTAGGGACTTCGTGCCTCATTTTCTACAAGACAAAAACGGTTAGGCCCTTTCCCCCATCGGATTCGACTGTTTATACACTTATGAGTAGCATATTGGCATTTAGTTCTCCAAATTAGTGCACAGAACGTGACTGCGCCCGTTGGGATTATGAAAATCCCAATGGACTTTTGGATAAGGCTTGTCTTAAAGGGTTATTGTGCGGACGGCACATTAACCCAGCTAGGTTTGACCATGATGCATGCATAATATAATAAGAGTAAGGTTTCTATGGGGTTTTAGACCGGTACCCTCGAGCGGACAACTCGAGGGGGAAAGGCACAGAACCATCGACTGTACCGCTGATCGACTATTTTACCGCAAATAAGCCTTTTGGAATTTAAGGGGTAATATAAATTGGAAGAGCACAACCACTCATCAAGGGTTGCTATAGGATTTGTTTAGGCACAAGTGGAATATGATGTTGAGCATGATTATGCAACAATAAGCAGTAAACAACATGTTGCCACGTATTTGCACGTTATGAAAGCGATAA
Source organism: Nicotiana attenuata (assembly GCF_001879085.1). Lineage (NCBI taxonomy): Eukaryota > Viridiplantae > Streptophyta > Magnoliopsida > Solanales > Solanaceae > Nicotiana > Nicotiana attenuata. The sequence goes on along the minus strand of NW_017670777.1, from coordinate 388,724 downwards.
ATACAGCAGTTATAATTGAAAGCGGTTACAGAAGAAAACAAAGAAGCATGTCAGTTTCGTATTGGGAAAATAAATACTTGAAAAATAAACAGTTAAAGTTACATAAAGGGGAATGGGAAAGGGTGCAGGTATTAATAAAATAAGGCACACTTAGACAAATTCACAAAGCGGTTTGTAACGGTAAAAGCCCAGAAGTCCCCAGCAGAGTCGCCATGCTATCGCACCCCCTTTTTCCTCTCCTTTTGGATTAGTTAGGGTTTTTGACATTATTGGGACAACTCGTCTCCTTTTGGGAAAAGGGATATAACGAATTGAAGAGTCGCCGCCTAACGAATTAAGGTGCGTTAGGGAACCTATTATGGGTCATTTACAACACTAATTATACAACCAGAGATTGGGTAAGGGCTTGAAGTTACTTCAAGGGGAAGGTGTTAGGCACCCCACAAAGTCCACAACGGTGGGTCCCGGCCAAACTTACTTTGTGAATTAATCCGATGCAAATAAACAGTCTAAACACACATATGTAAAGGAACATTGGTTTTAATAGTTAAGCAGTCTAAGAACACATATGTAAAAGGAACATTGATTTTAATAGTTAAGCAATCTAAGCACACATATGTAAAAAGAAAAGGGGGGTCCTAAGTTGTTTATCCTATAGGATCACATCTATGCAATACCCGATAATCACTCCTCAATGAAGGGCTACACGTTGCATTAGCGCACAAGTCATCATATCCTTTTCTACCCATTATCCTACCCCTTAGTGGTTAATAAGCGAGTTTTACTTGACGAACTCTAAGCGTGTTGTTACCCGTCCCTTCTTTGTGGTCCCGGAAGAGTTTGGGACCTCTAAATCTGGGCAGTTCTATACAATCCTAAGGTATTTAAAAGGGTAAAAATCTAGGCGACAATCAAATAACATGTAGGACCAGCAAATAGGGACAAGAAAAAGTTAAAAGGCTCATGTTTACCTCCGCACAGATACAGTAAATAAATAGCACGTCTCAAACACAGATACATGTAGTTTTTTTAGAAAGAATCCTAGGACAGGATGTCCAGGTGAACATTAATACACTGAATATGCAAAACATTCAATGGCAGGGTCTAATCGATTTGCCTATTGATTTTAAGTCCTATAAAACTTAAGCAGCTTAACACAATCAGAACGCAGTTTCCAGTTTCATATAGAGATTGGTTACTTAAGGCTTGCCTAGGCGTGGGATTGTATGCAATCACAATTATAGGAGATGATTAACAATTTCAGAAATTGTTCTACCAACAAACATGATGTTCTAGGTGACACAGATTATAACAGGTGATTTATGCTGATTCGTGCTTAAAGACATGATATCTATACGGGAAGTTTCTTTTATACCTTTTCATGGACATTGACTTATTTTAATCGAAGTAAGTAGGTTCAAACAAATGCAAACAAATTTCCTAAAAACATGGTACCTAATGCATACAAGGATGATAGTTTATTAAGGCGAGATTACTAACCTAGTAGCATGATTTCAAAGTGGAATTATTTACGCGAGATTGAATCATGGAATAGTGTTGTAAAGCGTGCTGAAGCGATAAGCGTGAAGCTCTAAAACAGGATATCTAATGCATGTTTGACATGGTTTGACTGTAAATGAGCATATTAATCCTAAGACATGGCTTCTAACGTAGATTCACAGAATATAAACCTATAGCATGTTTTCTACCCAGGATTACCAACAATATCATATAACTACCCCTTTTTTTTTACTAGCCACCCCAATAACTGTTTACAATTAATTATTACAGACCAATGATCGAATAAATTACATAAATAAAGTAGAAATTAAACGATAGGGAGCCTGAAGTAGGCCCGAAGCAAATACTAGTAATACTAGGGCTTCAGTAGTCTCAAATGCCAAGGATTTCATAGCCAATTTCATGGCCAGGTGTGTCAGAGTTCCCTAAGGACCTCAAGGATCCCGGGCAGTACTCACACTTAGACTTTTCACAATAGGATTGAGTAAGTGCAGTGTGGAATAGCCAGCCCCAGTGTGCCAGAGTTCAAAGAGATCTCAAGAGGATTCCAGGGCAGTGCACACACTGGAGGGGCAGAACCTAGGGACTTAAGAGTAGAGTGAGAGTGCTTGAAATAGTTTTGACACGAAAACAGTACCAAAATGACTCTATAACTAAAGAGGTTTTTCTTAAAAATAAGGACTTATTTAGTGGTAAAACAGTTTGAGAACCAGATAAACACTTTTGAAAAATCAGCAAGCAGCCTGATTAGTTATAGGACAAATAGGTTTAGCGCCATTCAACACAAATATCACACAGGGATAGTGGGGGATTAGGGATGCATAGAACACACATTAGTGTATGGTAGCAGCACATAAACAATAGGATGCACAGAAGTTTTCAAGAGATTTATAAGATTAAGAAGTTAGTCATAAGAATAGGTGGAAGAGACATAGAGCAAAGATCACAAACAGCCATGTAGAAAAAAAAACATATTAACACTGGAGAAGTTGGCACACAGTCAAAGTTACTTGAGATACTAGACAACTTAGCAAAGCGGATTAAGCAAGAACCTAAGTGAACAGTTTAGTCAAACATCATGAGTATTCCTAGTTCAAACATGCTGGCATACTTAACAAGCTGATTGAAACATGCTGGATAAAGCAGTAGGCAGAATTAGACATACTAATCACAGGTTTTAACAGAAACCAAATTCAGACATGCTAGGTGAAACAGTAATCAGGTATTGTAATTTAGACATGCTAGTTACATATTGAACAACATGATGGTAAACAAGAAACTGGATTGGGAGTCATAACTAATGAACTAGAACAGCGATGAAACACATAGAGTTTTGGACTTTGAAACTGAATCAGGACATACCAATTAAGGAGAGAAAAACACAGAGTATAGAGCAGATGTGGTGCAATAGCTAGCCTTGGCTTACAGCCGGCTAGGTCAGTGAAAATTGTATGTAACAAAGAAGAAAAGAGAGAGAGATTTTAAGTGTAAGAGAGTTTTTTGAACTAGTATTTGTGTAGAAGTGAGAATGGAGGAGAGTATATATAGTAGTCAAGAGTTAAACAGAATAAGGTAAAGAATAAATTATGTAGCAATCAGGGAAATTTACAAAATCAGTCATACATAAAATCAGTAAAGTCTCCCCTAATCAAGGGGTAATCAATCAACAGTAAAGTGCAGGACATATATTTAAGGAAAGAAATCAAGTAAGACATAGGTACGGAGTAGGCAATTAGGGGTAAATAAACAGGCGTTCAATTAAGGAAATAATTAGTAAGAATCAGCAAGTATCGCAGTTAATTCGAATAAGGCAAGAAACTAAATAAGGTTGCAAATAAAGGAATAATCAAGGATCAACATATAAGTTTTAACGAAACAAATCAGTGAATCAATAATTCAAAACAACACTGATTTAAGGAGAAAAAATATAGGTTTTCCATGAATAAATAAACAGAATGCATATAGACACATAGAATCAGTCGAGAAATCGATCTAGGAACCTTAATAGAGGCACATTAGGGTAAAATCACAAAACATTCAAATTAAACGAAGGAGAAACCATGCGAATCAAAGCACAGAATAAACTCACGTAACAAGTAACACGGACAAGCTCAGAATCCAAACAAAAATATCAAAAAATTGGGGTTTTAGCATAAACTAGTTAGGGTTGAGGCAAACTCAACATAATCGGTCAAAAACACATAAGAATAGGAGATGAAACATTTAAAACCAGAAAACGTTTTGAGGAAAAAGATTTTCCGGAAACCCTAGTTTAGGAAAGTGAAAAGCCACTCGAAAATCAGAAGATTTTCACAAAAATCATGTGAAATAAGTTCAACCCATCTCAGATGATGTACAGATTTGAGAAGTTCAAAGGACGAAATTAGGGTTTTAAAAAAATAACACAGAGATGAAGACATAGGCTTAGAAATCCATAGGTTTAAGCGAAATAGGAAGATCTTACTCGAAATCGAACCAGAATGGCCTGAAACTGTGTTCCGAGGCCTTAAAAACCTCCTTTTACCTCATCTCGAATTTCGTGCATGGTCCGGACGTATATCCGGAAAGCTTTTATGTGAAAATATGAGAAATAGAAATTTCTAGAGTTAAAATTTTGATTATGGTTGACCTTGGTCAACATTTTTAGCAAACAGACCCGGATCTGTGTTCCGATGATCCCGGGAGGTCCGCAATAAAATATGAAACTTGGGCGTATGCCGGAAATGAATTTCGAGGTCTCAAGCCTTAGAAATCAATTTTCGAAAGAAATTATTTTACTGAATTATTTATGAAATAAAGAAAAGAATAAATGTTTGAAAACATTGGTATCGGGCCCGTATTGGTTCCGGAGTCCGATACAAACTTATTATAGTATTTAAATGATAACTGTGAAATTTGGTGAAAAATAGAGTTTATTTGACGTGATTTGGACGTCCGGTTGAGAAATAATAAACTTTAAGTGTTCTTGAGAAAAATGATGAGTTTTGAGGATTAATTCATAGTTATTGATGGTATTATGGTGATTTGATTGCACGAGCAAGTTCGTATGATGTTTTTAGGTTGATGTGCATGTTTGGTTTGGAGCCCCGAGGGCTCGGGTGAGTTTTGGATAGGCCACAGAGTGAATTTAGACTTAGAACATAGCTATTGCAGGTTTAGAGAAGTTGCAGATCTCTGGACCAGACCATACGGTCCGAAGTGGTTTCTTGCGGCCGCTGTGGGGACTTTGCAACCGCGGAGGGAATTATACGGTCTGTGGTGGGGCAAGGCCATACCTGTCTGGCCGCGCTCGATTTCTTGTGGTCCGCGGTGGAGCTCCGCGACTCCAATCCCATTTTATGCGGTCCGCGGTGAGGGTCAGAGAGGAGTATATAAACGGGACTTTTCAGTTATTTTTCCATTTACAGAAACCTTAAATATAAAGGGCAATTTTTCAAGCACTCTTTCTTTCCCCAAAACACAAGTAAGTGATTTAAACTCATTTCTTTCACTTCTTAACTTCTTTTTACAAGATTTCATCCTAGAATCTAGGGTTTTCATGTTGGAATTGGGAATTTTTGGTAAAACCTAATAATACTGGAATTTGGGGATTTAGACCTCAAATTTGAGGTCGGATTCCAAGACCAATTATATATCCGGGCTCGGGGATGAATGGGTAATCGGGTTTTGGTCCGAATTTCGGGTTGGGACCAAGCGGGCCCGGGGTCTATTTTTGACTGTCTGGGGAAAACTTTATAAAACCTAATTTCATGCATTAGAATTGATTCATTTAACATTTATTGATATAGTTAAGTAACTTGTGGCTAGATACAAGCGAATTGGGGATGGAATCAAGAGGTAAAGCGGTAGTTGAGGCTTGAATTGAGTTTGTGGCATCGAGGTAAGTGTTTGGTCTAACCTTAGCTTGAGGGATTAGGAGTTGTGTCCTATTTGCTATGTGTTATTCGTTGAGTACGACGTATAGGCATGGTGGCGAGTATCTATACGTTGGTGTCAAGCATGCCTGTGAGTCTTATGTTGTGATTTATGTGACTCCGTTTGTATTGTTCATGCTTAATGTGATGATTGCTATTATCGAGCAAGGCTTGTGGAAAGAATATCGGTATTTGAACATTGAAGAGCGTTGGCTCAAGTTGTAAAGTGAATTGTGGAAGTATAATTGGTAATTGAACCTTATAGAGCATTGGCTCAAATTGTGAATCGAGTTGAGAAGTAAATGTGAAAAAGAGAAGAGGATTATGATGTTGTCTCCCTTGCCGGGATATTGTTGTTAATATTATCTCCCTTGCCGGGATGTTATTTTTTTATCTTGTTTTCCCTTGCCGAGATATGATTGTTGTACTATTGTTCCCTTGCCGGGATTTAATTGTGAATTTGTTGATCTCCTTGCCCTTATTGCTTTGTGATTGTTGCTTGGGTGAGGAAGAGTGTTAAAGAACGAAGGGTGATGTCGTGCATTGTTTTGGTGAGAGAGTGTTAAAGCACGAAGCGTGATGTCGTGCATTGTTTTGGTGAGAGAGTGTTAAAGCGCGAAGGGTGATGCCGTGTATGATTTTGTGATGAAGAGTGTAAAAGCACGAAGGGTGATGCCGTGCCGCACGATGTACAATTCTATGCCGATTATATTGATATTTATGGTGAGGACGAGAGTAAAAGCACGAAGGGTGATGCCATGCAGATTATATTGATTCTTATGGTGAGAACGAGAGTAAAAGCATGAAGGTTGATACCGTGCATTTGTTTGATTTCTGGTTCTTATTGAAAATTGAGTTATGGTGTTCCTTATATTTACCTATTGTTCTCCTATTATCATTTGATGTTTCCCCCGCAGCTCTGCTTTTACTTTTCCGCTGTAAATGATTTAACTGCACAGCTTTATTTGGTAGTCCGGTCCTAGCCTCGTCACTACTTCGTCGAGGTTAGGCTAGGCACTTACCAGCACATGGGGTCGGTTGTGCAGATACTACACTCTGCACTCTCTTGTGCAGATCCTGGTGCTATAGCTTTCAGACCATAGTGAGATTGTGGCTTTCATCAGGCGACCTGAGGTAGTCCTGCAGGCGTCCGCATGCCTTGGCGTCTCCTTCTCTCTTTTTATCCTGTTTCTTTCATGTATTCCCAGAGACAGCGCTGTATTACTTTTTTTTTCAGACCTTTATTTGTAGTACTCCTAGACAGTCTGTGAAATCGTGACACCATTCTTGGGTAATTTTGTTACGGATTGGTATTGGTAGTATTATTAAAACATCTGATTCCAGTATTACGCTTATTAAATTATGTTGTTTATTAAATGCTAGTTCTTAATTGTTAACGGATTAAAATGGAAACAAGGTAAATAACTCGATTGGTTGGCTTGCCTAGCTTTCACTAGTAGGCGCCATCACGACCCCCGAGGGTGAAAATCCGGGTCGTGATAGAAACAGGCAAGAAAGGTCCAAAGGTGTAAGCGGACTGACCCTGGTCTCTCGAGGACCTTAGAGACGGCGGTACCCAGTACAGGAGAGGCCATTAGAGGCCTTGGGGTGGTGAGAAACCACCATGGACGGCGGTGGATGAGTGATGGCGAGGGAGAGTTAGGGTTAGGATTAGAGAGCATCTGAGAGAGAAGGGGAAGGGGTGACGGCGGGGTGAGAAGAGAGAATGAGAGGTTCGGGGGGGGGGGGGGTCTTTAGGTTTAATTATGGTAGGAATAATCTGGGCCGTTGATCAAAATGATCAACGGCCAGGATTCCACAAGACTTGGGTCGGGTAGGTAAAGGGTTTGGGCTTGGGTTTACTGGGGTGATTTATAATGGTATTTGGGCTAGTTAATTAGGCTAGAATTGAAATTAAATAAGGCCACTTGTTAAATATCCCAAATAAATTAATTAAAATAATTTGTAAAATATTTACTAATTATAAAAAGGAATTTTATGCATAGAAATATTTTAAAAATGGTTATTTGGTATTTAAAAATACAAAAGACTAATTTCTGGTAAAAATAATGCAAGAATCGTACGCATGGGCTATAATTGCAAAGTCATTGCAATTATAGCCAAAAGATGCCAATTTGGCTATTTATGGAATAATTTGGACTTAATTGGACCATAAATAGTAAATTGAATCGGGAAATATTTTTGAACTCATTTGTGATACAATTTTGTAATTATTTATTAGAAATAAAATGCTGGGCGAATTCATAAAAGGTATATAAATTATGAAAAAAATACCAATTGATGCTAATGCATGATTTTGAATACATATGAATTTTAAAATTATTTTGGGAAACATTGAGTATCAACACACGCCGTGAAGAATGGAGACTAACCCGCCATATATATTCTACAGAAGATGCCAAAGTAGGATATACTCTGATCAAACCAATTTTAATCTCTTTGTACTTCAAACAAGCACTATAGTCTGCTATAGATTTCCTGTGTAACTAAGAAGAGAAGAGAGAGAAAAGAACACTGGTGAGGCATTGTATCGATTATAAGAGAGAAGAACAAAGTGACCAAACGTTGTTGGTGTATAACAACATCAACTCATCTGTACTAAGCCACTTCATACTTGAAAGAGATCACCCTTGCAACCCAAGGGGACTGGACGTAGGATTCACTCTGAATTCAAACCAGTATAAAATATTCTGTGTCATTTACTTTCTGCAATTTACTTTCTTATATTTAGTTTTGAAAAGCCCAATCGACTAGAACGCAAGTTAGTCGACTACCTCGCAAAAGAAAAGAAAAATTACAATTCATCCCCCTCTTGCACTTTCAATTGCAACCTTGCATTCTTAACATATGCAAGTAGAGTTATAACCATTAGACTGCAATGCCAATCTATTTTCTTTGAACACTTTTTTTTGTGGTAAAAGCAGGAAAATATTCATTCATATTAAGTCATTATAGAGAAATTGGGCGTCCCATTACAGTTGCTTTGAGCAGCTAATACACATAAGTTTCCCAAACTAGCAAACTTATAAGACATAATATAGGGATTGTTCTAGTAGACGACAGGCCTTCTTTGTCTGATTGTAATGTTGAAAATACAGACTTAGAAGGATAGGTTATAATATATATATATATATATATATATATATACACACACTTGGCTGTTGCTTAGATCCTTCATTTGCCAAAGCATGAGCAGTTTTATTTCCTTCCCAAAAATGCTATGCCGGATGACTGGATTTCCCAACCTCTTCAATTGAGACCTGCAATAATCAATTATATTATTAAAAATAGGGATTGTTTGATTTATCAATTCAATAGCCTCGATAGAGTCTGTTTCATTTTCCACAGGAGTTAGTTGATGGTTTATCACTAGGTGCAGCCCGTGCTCTAATAGCCTGTATGGCCAAGCTTCTTTTTGGCCAAAAGTGCTTTTTTTGGCCAAAAGCACTTTTGGCCAAAAATTGAGGTGTTTGGCCAAGCTTTTGGAAGGAAAAAAGTGCTTTTGAGGAGAAGCAGAAGCAGTTTTGGAGAAACAGAAAAAAGTAGCTTCTCTCCAAAAGCACTTTTTGAGAAGCACTTTTGAGAATAATACACTTAGAAGCAGTTTTTTAAATCTTGGCCAAACACTAATTGCTGCTCAGAAGTGCTTTTCAAACTAGTTAGCCAAGCACAAACTGCTTCTCACGAAAAGTACTTTTGAAAAAAAGCACTTGTCAAAATAAGCTGATTTTTGCAGCTTGGCCAAACGGGCTATAAGGCACTTAGCTCAGCATGAGTGTGATTGAGCGCATAGATCTTTCTAGAGTATCCTATTACCCAGTCACCATTTGAATTTCTTACAGCACCTCCAATACCATCGCTTTTGTCTTTGTCGCGGAAGGAGCCATCATTGTTCAGCTTAAAGGATCCCAGAGGTGGGGGGAACCACCTGACTTGGATGTTTTTAGTGTGAGCGGAAGTGATGGAGGTCCCTGTACAGAATATATATTCCATAGCCCGCGTACACACTGTCTTAATATCAATAAACATGTTAGTTCCATTAAAAATATTATGATTTCTATTTTTCCAAATGTGCCACAGGGCAAAAGGGAAGAAGAAATACCATGTTAAAGGGTAGTTGAGGATGGGAGTATTAGTGTCCTTTATTAACTGAATCCAATAGATCTGATGATAGAGAAGAGCAGTGACATTTAACCCAAGGTCCAACCAAAATTTTTGTGCTGTAAGGCATTAAAGAAAAATATGGTGGAAAGATTCTGATGGATGCTTGCAAAAGATATAGTCAGGGGCTGCAGTGACACCTATATGATGCAAATAGTTATTTGTAGGTAGCTTATTATGGGAACAAAGCAAGAGAAAGAATTGAATCTTTGGCAGTGTATTTAAGGACCATATCAAGTTAAATTCAAACTCATAGCCGGGCATGGGGTGTAGGAGTTTGTTAACAGACTTCGTGGAAAAGATGCCATTTGAATTTAAAGACTAGTAAGGAGTATCTACTTTGCTTTGGCTGAGGAAGATTGCCTTAGTTTGATTGATAAACTCTTGTGGGAGTTGTATAGAGATTCTTGACCAATCCCAATGTAGGCCATCCCAAATGTTGTGTAAAGTAAGGCTATGGTCCCTTTTGGTCAGGGGTCCTTGAATAATAGAATGGAGGGGTGATGTATGAGGAATCCATCTAGAGTTCCATAAGTCGATATTGGTTTCTGACCCTGGGTCCCATGCTATAGCCCTAGAGCATATGACACCACCCTTTAAAATATTTCTCCAAATAAAAGAGTGGAAGGATGGGTTGTTATTGGGGCAGTATTTTTTATTAAGGTAAGTGCCCAAAGGGAATTATGTTGAGAGAAGAGTCTCCAAGAGAGGCTTGTAAGAAGATCCAAGTTTTTATCATGAGCTTTTTGTATGCGTAGACCACCTTGGTCCTTTGGTAAGGTGACAGTGTCCCAGTTTATATAATGAATCTTCCTTTTATGAGGGGTAGTGCCCCATAGGAAGTCCCTTTGAATTTTATCTATATTGCGACAAGTTGTTTTAGGAAGAAGGAAGTATTGCATGGCATATAATAGGACGGTGCTGAGAGTAGATTTTATGAGAGTAAGTCTGCCCGCTGGAGTTAGGAAGTTCAATTTCCAGTTAGCAAGTTTACTCTTCATGCTGTCAACGATATATTGGAAATCAGAGGCTCTAGGTTTATTGTTCAGAATGGGAAAGCAAAGATATTTACCAAAAGTGGTGGTATTTTTTATTTTTAAAAGATTCTGAATTAATTGACAAGGGCCTTCTTGACAGCCTTTTGAAAAGATAACCCTAGATTTAGTAGGGTTGATTTTTTTGCCCTGATAACGTGCAAAAGTGGCTCAGACGGTTGTGGATTGATTGGATTGATTTTTGGTTAGCTTTAGCCATGAGAGTAAGATCATCTGCAAAGAACAGATGTGAAAGTTGGGGGCCATTTTTGTTGAGTGTTATAGGGTCCCAGAGAGGGAGATCAACTTGATGATTAATATAAGTGGATAGTAGTTCCATGCATAAGATGAAGATGTACGGGGACATGGGATCTCCTTGGCGGATACCCCGTGAGGGTGAAAACTAGTTGGTTCTGGTACCATTGACGAGGATAGCAATGTTGCTAGTAGAAATGCAGTTTAAGATGAGCTTGGAAATTTTTGGAGGAAATTTAAAAAACTGGAGAGTACGGTAGACAAATGACCACTCAACGCGATCGAAGGCTTTTTCGAGGTCAATTTTTATAATAAACTTACCCTCAGTTTCTCTAGTTTTATTAATATGGTTCATGACTTCCTGGACAAGGATAGCATTATCGCAAGCCCTACGTCCTTTGAGGAAACTAGTTTGGCAAGGGCCAATAAGGTCAGGCAGGTATAGCTTGATGCGATTTTCTATGATTTTAGTAATTATCATATAGATGGTATTACAAAGTCCAATAGGCCGATAATTCTTGAGGTCATTAGCATTATGGAATTTAGGGATAAGACAAAGATATGTGTTATTTATGGAGCCTAGGATTTCCTTAGTGGTAAAAACATGTCTACAAAGTCTGATTACGAAATTTCCTACTATATTCCAATATTTTTGAAAAAAAAAAGGGTGTAGACCATCCGTCCCCGGTGGTTTTAAAGGTTTAAAGAAGAATAGGGCATGGGTGACCTCATGGTCAAGCAAAGGGTTATCCAAAGGGGATATGTCAATATTGTGGAAACATGAAGGAATGACTAGTATGTTTTTCAAATCAGTATTTAAGTGATTAGTTTTGTAGATTGCTAGAAATAATGGCTAGTATAATTAACTAGACTATCGTGGTCAGTGATCCAATTACCTTGCGCATCCTTAAAAAAGGACACTTTGTTCCTTCTCCTTCTATTGATAACGGACAAATGGTAGAACCTAGTGTTGGCATCACCATTGTTTAGCCAATTAATTCTAGACCTAATTTTCCAAAAATCTTCTTCAGTCCGGAGGATGCTATTATATTCAGTGGTAAGGGTTTTCTCAAGGGATTGAAGAAATTTGCTAGCGGGGTAAGCTTTGGAAAGTTGGATACCATTTAATCTAGCCAATATTTTGTTTTTCCTATGGGAAATATTACCAAAGGTGTCTCTATTCTAGGAGGTAACTTTGTGGGTAAAGAGGTCTGTTGCCTCAGCAAAGTCCCTATACTGCCAACTTTGTTTAACAATATGCTCAAATTCAGGATGAGAACTCCAATAGGTTTCTAGCCGGAAAGGCTTGTTATTACTATGAGCGGGAAGTCTGTTGATATTATTGGTTTTAACAAGAAGAGGATTATGATCAGAGTAGGTGTTGGGGAGGTGCGTAATGGATACATTAGGGTAGTTAACGAGCTATTCTTCATTAGCAAAACAGCGGTCCAATCTTTCAAGAATTAAACCGTTATTATTCCTACGATGATTTGACCAAGTATAACGGCTTCCTTTAAAACCTAAATCAATTAAATTGCCAAAATTAACACAAGACCAAATTTAGAGGATCGTGACCGATTGATTTTCCTACCTCCAAATTTTTCTTCTTGTCTAAGGATATCATTAAAATCTCCCGCAACTAGCCAAGGTCCATTGTAATTGGTTGATATACTTTTCAGATTTTCCCAAAGCATTCTAGGATATACAACTTTCGTACTAGCATATATGATACTAAATAACCAAGGAGGATGATTTGGATTTACCTGAATCATAGCGTGCAATTCCTGAGTGGACTGCCTAAGGCGAGTGACAGTAACTATGCTTGTAACCCAAAGGAGAACAATTCCACCTGCTCTTCCTTGAACAGGAACCTCCATCATGTCATCAAAGTGGAAATCATCTCTAAGGTTTGCATGATCGTCCATTTTTATTTCTAAAAGGGCGACCATGCAGGGAGTATGGGTGTAGATGAGAACCCTAAAGTTCCTCCTGAAGGTATCATTGTTTGCCCCCCTTGTGTTCCAAATGATAAAGCTAGTAGGCTTATTTATGGGGATCGTTTGATTGTGGGGATGCAGTGAGAAATGGTTCTCCTGTGCTGAGAACTGGCTTCCCCTCAGAGTTGGGGTTAACAATATTGCATATTTCGCGGCAGCTCTGTTCACAGCTGGTCGTAGATCGAACGACCACTTCATGAGGGCCACTGGGCAGTTGTATATGAATTTTTTGTCCTCTCTCTCCGGGAACAGCATAAGGGTTGCTTCTCTGAGGTTTGAAATTTCGGTGAACGAGCTTGTGGGCAGCGGAATGTCCATGATTTCCTCTTCCATCTCTATTTCTTCTTGTTCTTGAGAAGGCGGAATATCCATGTGGTTTGGATTTATAAGAGAGTCCTGGGCTTGCTGGGGTTGCCAAGGAAAAATCAACGGATTGGCAGTGGTCATCTCCAGTAGGGAGAAGAACGGGAGGTTCAGTGGTATATTCAATTTGACTGGGGGTTGAAGCGTGGAGGGAGATTCCAATGGTGGTGCATGTTGTGATAGAGAGCGGGTGCTAGAGCTGGGGCTAGAGGGTCTAGCACATTGGCCATCCACATGTGGTTTAGGTAGTTGTCTAGAGCCAATCTCATGCCTTCCGACATCATTTGTGCCAAGAAGATGGGATTTTGAAGGATTATCAGTACCTCCATGCCTTCTATAGTCATTGTGAAGAAGACTGCTTGGCCCTGCAAGCCCTGCTCGATCCATGACAGAGGTTGCTGGGCAGGGTTGGGAGGGTGTGCTACATAGACTAGTTGGTGATAAGCTATGTGAGGGGGCATGAGAGGGAAATTTTCCATCGGATTCATTGGAGGTCTAAAGTGGTAGAGAACTAGATTCCTTCTTAATAGAGGAAGGAGAGGAATTATCATATTGAGATGTTTGTGAGGGTATTAATGGAGCCTCATCAATAGAGTGAGGACAAGAGAGTAATGATTGAGGATCTCTGTCGTGTGATTTATTAAGGGAGGTATTGGCTAACTCTTGTGTGGAGTATTGTAGATTGATGGCTAGTGTATCAACTTGCATGGCCATTTGGCCATCAGCCATAGCCGCGTGTAGAGGTGAGGAGTTTTGAGGGTTTTGATTGGGTTGTTTTTTTTGCAATTTGGGGCTTACCTAACAGATTATTAGAAGATTCTGAGGAACTTATGTGCAAACCTTTTTCATTAGGTATAATAGTTTTAGACACATTTTTGACACGTGTCTGATTTATAGAAAAAAGCTGCTTTGTTTGTATCAAAAAAGATGGGGAATGCAGAAAGTCGACATCCAAAGGTTTCCTAGGCTCTTCACCTTCTTCATCAGGTGGAGGAAGCAGAGTAAATTGATTGAAGAGAGTGATTTTCTCCTTTATGGAACTGGCATGCGTTGATATTTTGTTGACAGTGACCCCCTATGGCTCACAAATACTAGTAGAGTTTTTGTTCATTATGTCTTGATGATTTGTGGTCAATTTCCCAAAATGCTGGGTATTTGTTTGAGATGGGGTGGTATTTTGATCATTGTTTTTAACCTTAAAAGCAATTTTCTGGGAGGAGAGGTACTTACCTGAATCCGCTGCGAAGATTTTAACGTTTATACATGGATTTGGGATTGCTTGCTGGGTAGGAGTCACCGTTTGCTCCTTGTTTGCCTTTAACCTGTTGTTTTGCCTTCTTTTCCTGCCAAAGAACACCGTCTGCCACTCCTCCTCCGGTAATGGATTGCTATGTCCCTGACTGTTGATGCCATCCTTTACAGATTCTTCTGGGTCATGGCCTTTCATATCTTGATACGGGCATCGTGATCTTATGTGGCCTAATCTTCCACATTTTTTGCTTAGGAAGCCTTCCCCCTCGTAGATTATTTGTTGTAGATGTGAGCCGATGAGAATGCGTGTTGTGATTGGTTCCTCTAATGGTACTTGGAAAAATAGCCTAGCATATCGTCCTCTTAGAATTGCACTCGTGCAGGCTTCAATTTTCAATAGGGATCCGATGGAATTACCAATTTTTCTCAGTAGAACTTCATCATAAAACTCTGTGGGGAGCTGGGACAATCTTACCCACACAGCAGAGACAGTTTGATGTGCATCAGCAGCTACAAAATTTGGCTCCCAACGCTTGATTGATAGAAAGTGTCCATTAACAAACCATGGCCCGTTTTTGAGAACGTTCCTCATGTTTTCTTCCTGTGTAAACTTTACTATAAAATAGTTAGAGCCTAAATCTATAAGGGAAAATTATTCTGTAGGTTTCCACAGCTCTTGAATTTTTGCTTTTAGATAGTGATCAACTATTCTCTTTCCAAAGAGCTTAATAATCAATGAGAATTTCCAGGGGGAATGAAGCCTTTCCTTTTCTTGTTCTGTGAGGTGAATTGCTTTGATTTCACCAAGGTTTGAAAATGGCTTCAGTTGTGGCTGGACTACTGCTGTAGCATTAGAATCTTGCATTTGTCCATCCTCAGTGGGATCCATATCAAAGTCGATTATGAAGTTGAGTGGAGGATTGTTTTGTAGTGAATTTGGTAAATTCGTTTCAGAAATGTCTGGTGGTTTTGGGGGGATTTGTGTTGTCTCCGGGCAGTGAGTGTTAGTGTTCATATAGAGCAACTAGTGCTATAAAATCAGTCATAAATGGGGCATCTCTATAAATATTAATGGTAGTTTCCCTTCACATGTGAAAATCATTTTAGACTAATAACCACGTACCCAATTCTATAGAATCAAATCTGGACCAAAAGAATATAGAAAAAAAAAAGAGATTTTTACATTCCTATGCCACATAGGAAACCTTATTACCCTCAATGTTTAAGGTTTGACTTAATTACACTTAGTATACCAAATTACCAATTCTATACCATAATCAATTAAGGGTATAATTAATTGTACATTTTTTACTCCTTAATTAAAGGAATCTGCACGTTTCTCTCTCCTAATCCCTCAGCCCCACCCACGTATTACCCATACCCACGTTCTTTTTACCATTTTCCATCTTCTGAAACCAAATTTTCCCTCTAAATTCACAGAAAATTGAAGAAACCCTTCAACAAAGTTGGTTCCCCATTTTACTCCAGTTGAAGTTCATCAATGAAGAACAACAAAGTTCATCAAAATTGAAGTCAAATCTTCAAAGTTCATACACACATTTACCTTCAGCTTCAAATTTTCTTAATGAAGAAGAACAAACCTTCAAAGAGACAAGAGAGCAGCAATTCCACCATTGACAGCCATTAAAAAGCTTTGAATTCAAATTTGGATTTTCAAAAATTATTATTTATTTTGATTGGGTGTTGTTGAAAATAATTGGAAATATGTTTTGGAGTTTATATCTCAATTTTGAGGGATTTTGGTGAAGATTAGACTTTGTTTTGACTAAAATTCAGATTGAAACTCGTCGAAGTCGAAGAAGAAGAAGAAGAAGAAGAAGAAGAAGAAGAAGAAGAAGAAGACGACATATTGCAGAAATTGTAGATAAATTGTAGATAAATTGTAGAAAAATTGTAGATAAATTGTAGATTATTTTTTGCAGAAGATTTGTAGAAGTTTTAGTCGTTTTTGATTTGTGAAAACAGAAAACAAAGCACCTACAATTAGAATACAAATAATCTACAATTTATCTACAAAATATCTACAAACTGGGTACATTGAATTTTTATATCCCAATTCTCATCCAATTGTAGCATAATTGTGATTTTTGTCATAATTACGTTTTTTCAGAAGATTTGTAGAAGTTTTAGCCGTTTTTTATTTGTGAAAACCGAAAATAAAGCATCTACAATCAGAATACAAATAATCTACAATTTATCTATAATTTCTGCAATATGTCTTCTTCTTCTTCTTCTTCTTCTTCTTCTTCTTCTTCTTCTTCTTCTTCTTCTTCTTCTTCTCCGAGTTTCAATCTTAATTTTAGTCAAAACCAAGTCTAATCTTCACCAAAACCCCTCAAAATTGAGATATAAACACCAAACCATATTCCCGATTATTTTCAACATCACCCAATCCAAACAAATAATAATTTTTGAAAATTCAAATTTGAATTCAAAGCTTTCAAGCTTTTTAATGGCTATCAATGTTGGAAAATATCTGCAAGAATATTTACTTTCATAATTGTAGCGCGCCTAAATAGGAATATCTGGAAGAATATGATTTGATCTGATTTACGCCAAATCTTTTTAGAATATTCTGTTCCTCAATTTTAGCTCGACAAATTAGGAAGATTCAGCTACTATTAATTAGTATTTAATGATTGGTATAATAACTGTAGAAAAAATGTGGACAATGCGGGTAAATTAGAAACTATGTACATTTTTGGTAATAAAGTTTCATATATGACATAGGAAAGAAAAAATCTCAAAAAAATACTCTGTTTATGAGTGTAAAATTTGAAATCATTACACTTATACACACGTGT
This sequence comes from Nicotiana attenuata, assembly GCF_001879085.1. NCBI lineage: Eukaryota > Viridiplantae > Streptophyta > Magnoliopsida > Solanales > Solanaceae > Nicotiana > Nicotiana attenuata. The sequence goes on along the minus strand of NW_017670777.1, from coordinate 371,382 downwards.
GGTTTAACATAACAATTAACAAGATTTGCATCGTATTCTCGAATCATTTCAGAGTATATCAAATCTATTTCAGGGTCAAACTTGACATAACAAGTGAGTAATAAAATTTCATACTCCAGTTAACGTATTTGATAACAAGTCTTCTTAGGAAAATCAAAGTACACTAATCCAAAAGGGGCTAATAGGAGGTAAATACTTAGTCGAAAATAGTGCTTATTAATTGATTTGGCCTGATACGGAATATTGGTAAGAGTTCAACTCAATAGAGATATACCAATAGATTGGTTAAAATATCATGGTATAGCCAGTTTTCACACTGGTCAATGAAAAATAGCCAGCGTTTATCAAGTCAATGAAAAATAGCCACTATTTTGCTCCAACAGGGACCGGTCCAGTATAATATACGGGAGTTCTGGTGCATTTGTGTATGAACTCCAGCATATTATGCTGGACCGGTATACTTTGCTAACTCCTGTAAAATTTGCGGGAGACTGGAGCATCAGTGCTCCAAACTCCAGTATATTATACTGGACAATTATACTTGCTGGAACTCCCGTAAAATTTGCGGGAGTTCCAGCATAATTATGCTTGAACTCCCGTAAAATTTGCGGGCGTATTTTTCCGGATTTCGAACAGTGTTTTCGCGCAGATTTAAAGTGGCTAAATTTCGATGACTTTTGAAACTTGACTATTTTTCAACGACCAGTGAAAAATCTGGCTATTTTTGAATTTCTCCCAATAGATTGCTCGCACCAGGCCCATCTGCTCAGTGCGTCAAGGCGTTACCATATGTTTGGATGATGATATGCCTTATTGATTTACAAATATAAAAGAAAACAGCGACTCGAATTCTTAAAATCGACTCTAAGTTGTATTCACATGGACACAACTTACAAGTCAGAAAGACCCAGCTATTAGAGAGAGGGTCAGGACATGGAATGAGTCCGAAATTTAATTAATGATTTTTTGTACAAAAAGCACTTTTTTAATGTTTTAAAAAAAAAGTTACATTAATGAGTATTTCGCAGTATTATACTGCGAATCGGGTTAACGGAAATTTTGCCGTTAAAACAATTCGCAGTATCATACTGCGAAATATTAAAAAAATAATTTTTGTTTATGCAATTCGCGGTATAATACTGCGAATCGCTTGAGATGGGCCCCACCAATAATTAATTGACATAACAATAATTCAAATACGTAAAACGCAGTATAATACTGCGAATTACTTTGAAAAATTGTACACCCCAAGCTCGGACTTGCCTTATTTATAGACGTTTCAATTTTATAAAAATTCATTCAACACTTAAACTTCAAACATACGTTCATTATTCTCTCTTCTCCTTATCAATCAATTTTTTACAATGTCTGAAGTGCCAAAAATAAGGGTTTCACTGTATTGGGTGGGTGAGGTTGTGGTGGAAAATAACTCTCTGTGAGGTATAGCTCACCTCCACAGTGTCATGTTAAATTGCCGCTTAATATGGAGTACGATACATTGGTATCGTTGTTACGTAAAAAAATGAGTGAGCGGAGGCGTTCGGTTAGCCTTAAAGTAACCGGTAGATTTCCTTATTCAGTGACTCCGCAGGGGTTTGCTTATTATTCTGTGTTTAACATCGAGGATGATGAAACTCTTAGAGATTTTTTGCGGATTCCGGACGAATACAGGGAATTTATTGTAATAAAATTATTGGAAATGTACGTGAAGGTGGAGGACCTTCCTAGTAATGAGGGCGTGCATAGCAGGGATAACCCCCAGTCATCGGGTGGTTATTCTGGAGCAGCTTTTGCCGGACAGATTGCAGATGAAAGAGCTTGCCTTGATTTAAACTTGTCACCACAGGCGAATGAGCAGCCACAAAATAATGTTTCCACTTTATATAATCAACAAGACGACTGGTAAACTTCAATTTTACTATGTTTTAGCGATTTTTTTTTTCATGTTTTAATTGGATTTGTATTAACACTCATATTTTTTATAGGGGGTATCGTCCGGATTTGAATTTTACAAGTTATGACCCCGCCCCTAGTTGGAATATGGGCAGGTCTGGAGTAATGGACCACGGTGGTCCATCTGGTAGTTATCACCAACATGAAAATATCCATCATGAAACGTCAAGACAATACGATTTGTAAGTAAAGTGATATAGCGATATCTAAAGTATTTTTCCTGAGTATTGGGTAACTTATGTATTTGTTCTTTTTGTGCAGTGAAAACGAGCTTCTTGAAGCTCCTGGCCTCACACAGTTGCCCATAGACGACGTTTTTACTCGTGATTTGGCAGATGCGCAGAGTCAGGAGGATGATAGTGATTATGACAACAATGCGGATGAGTCTGGGGATGACACACCCTTCCATGATGAGGGGGATGATGAGGAGGAGGAAGTGAATGTTGAACCTGAGCTGACCAGGGAGCATGTTCCTCCACCTCCCGCTAGACCAAGAGTGTATGAGTCCCACGTGCCATTTCATGAGCGAAATATTCCCTACCTTGATAATTTGCCAAGCATGCCTAACGTCGATGCCCTCACAAGGGATGATGATGAATTACGGTCAGTGATGTGGGATGA
>NW_017670777.1:310168-366996 GCF_001879085.1 Nicotiana attenuata | reverse complement strand
AGAGAAATTTAATATGTAATTCGTAGTATAATACTACGTTTTGTGGAGTTGTCATGTCGTTCTGAAAAGCTGAAAACCGTGTGGAAACCCTGTTTTAAGACAGAGAAATTTAATATGTAATTCGTAGTATAATACTACGTTTTGTGGAGTTGTCATGTCGTTCTGAAAAGCTGAAAACCGTGTGGAAACCCTGTTTTAAGTCAGAGAAATTTAATATGTAATTCGTAGTATAATACTACGTTTTGTGGAGTTGTCATGTCCTGCTGAAAAAGCTGAAAAACATGTGAAAACCCTGTTTCGTGTCAGAGAAATTCAATTTGTAATTCGCAGTACAAAACTACGATCAATCTGAAATCTTGCCTATAAATAACGAGCGCGTTCGAGTTATTTTCAAAGCTTCAAAACAACCTATAATCGAGATTTCCATAAAATCAAACTTCTCTTTAAGAAATGTCTCAACGACCCCTTCGTTGCCCAAAGTGCGACTGTGGAATCAAAAGCATGATGTACGATGAATGGGAAGAAGCTGGATGCCGCTACTGGGCGTGTATGAACAAGTTTTATAGGAAACCCGACGTACCTATATGCAATTTTTAAGGTATGGATTGATGAACCATGTCACCAGGAATACTACAAAGACCAGGTGTATCATCTTCAAGATGTGTGTAATGGGCAGTGGGACAGAGAGCGCCAATCGAAGCAAGAAATTGAAGAGTTGAAGGCGAAGATCAAGGAGGTGGAAGAAGAGAAAAAGAAATTGGAAAGAAAGCTCGAGAGGATTAAGGAGAGAATACTAGGCGGTCGTAACTAAGCGTTGACATTTACGTGTTGAGTGTTGTAGTGTATCTTCATGTTTCTTTTGTCAAGTGCTTTCATTAGTTGTACTGTTTGTTGTTGTGTTAGGTTTGTAAGGTTTGTGTTTGAGTTGTACTGTTTAAGTAAAATTCCTGTTCAAACGCAATTAAATAAAAATTGTTGTTAAAAGATAGTTGTTACTATTATTTACATAAAGCACTATTTACAGAAAGTTAATGCATAAGAAAATCAGTGTGTGCTGCAGCCTGTGTGCTTCAGTGATGCTGCTGGCCTAAGTCGCATGCCCTGTCGCCCGGGCACACTATCTGGATCATCATCATCAAGCCGCCTCTTTATGTGAGGATGTACAGCAGCATCAACACCACAACTGGCAGGGTCGGAAGAATAGGCAGTCGTGCCGTCAGCAACCTACAAAACAAGAAGTAATCTTAGCATGTGTAAATGTATTATTTTATGAAAATGTATTATTATCTTAACCTACAGAATGCACTATTATTTTAAGTAAGAATATTTTCTCACCATGGTCTCGTCGACCTCCTGGATATATGTATCGATGGTGTGCTCATCACCGCATGTAGTGTCCTCAAAGATGGGTTGGGACGAAGACTGCATAAGAAAGTAACAATTAATTAATTGCAGCGATTTAAGTAAAAGAAAACAAATTGAAATATTAAAGTAATACAAACATACCGCCGCCTGTGGTAGATCCGCATGAACTGCCGGGGACGATGGATAACTCAACCTGCGCCCGCCATCCACGTCCCGGGCCGACCGATCCTCAGCTTCGGTAGATGGGCATGCGAAGTACTAATCTACATCCCCGTCGAATGTACCCATGATCGACAATGCTCCTGACCGGGTGACCTGCGATGCTGGCAAAGATAGCTGAAGGCTATATGAAGGCATGCTGCTGGAAGGCTCATCTGCATGAGGGATATAACCCTGCTGATCATCTCCAAAGCCCCCAACTCCGAACTCCGCGTCATGTCCATCGGCAGGTGGGTCGACAGGTACCTCAACGCCCCCTTGCTGACCACCTCCTCGCCGTCCCCTGCGACCCCGTGGGGCACCCCTTCCTGGTGGGGGACCCCTCGCTGGTGCCCTACCCCTGGCTCGTGGGATTGACCTACCCCGCTGGTAGGCCTCTGGAGCCACATACTGAGGCTCATGGTCTAAGCTCTCGGCATCTCTCGCCTGCAACAGTGTCAGACGAGCCATCTGAGCCACCTCCCGGCCATACTCAACCACTTCAGGGATGTCCGAACGCTGCTGCATCTCCTGTCCCGACTGGTACATGCGATGAAGCCCAATAGCCTGTGAAACATTTAAAATAGTAATTAAATAACGTTGTAACACAATTATAAGATATTAATAAGTCACAAAAACATACCAGTGCCTCGTGCCTCCCGGCGTACGGTCTGTAGCGCTCGCCAAGTACATGAACGGGGTTCCTGATCATCATTCGGGTATGACGGCGGTGCCACCCAGCATACAGATGAATAGAGGCCTCCTGGAAAACTGTAGGTGGTAGCGGAATGCGCTCAGCTCGGTCCTCCCAATAAGCTATCTGCTGCTGTAGCCATCCAATATACTGCCAGTCCATGTTCGAACAGTCGTCCCGCTGATAGTGTGTAGGCTCCCATCCAGGCTCCCTCGGTATAGGCTGAGGATGGCCAAAATGTCGAAGCACACGCTCTGTGGCATGATACTCAACGTAATCCCAAAAGATCAATGGGACGGAGGTGTTCCAAATCAGCCGGTCGACTGAGCAACAAGCGGGTAGCTGACCAAGCAACTCGATGCTGTATGGCGTCCAGATGAACTACCAATAGTAACAAAAAAATGAGTACGCAAAACATAACTCAATTTAAAACAACCAAGTGTAGGTACATATTTACCTGTCCGTCCACCAATATATCTAACACATCCCTAAGAAGGGGGAGATTATGATGAGCATCCGTCCCTCGGTAGGTCTCACGCCGGAGAATCCACGTGATAGCTAGAGGGAGAAGCGGATAATCCTCACCGGGCGGGCGTAGTGGTAGAGGTGGCTGCAACGGCATGATCCGCTGCCAGGCCCAAACCTAAGATAAAATGTTGATGTAAATTTATGAGTCATTTCACGATATAGAATTTGGGGTAACGAACAATGTATTCAGAAATTTTTTGCACCTGTAGGAGGGGCAGAAAACCACATATATCAACCGCTGGACCTACGCTCGCCCGGCACATGCTCCTATATAGATACGCCAGAACAGTATTACCCCAGCTGTACTGTGGTAGCTCATCCAGCTGCTCAAGACAATGGAGACACACCCGAAAAGCAGGAGCAACGCCAACCGAGTGTACCTCTGAATCCAAAGATGGTCCGTCTCGTGGGTAATATCTGGGTGCAAATCCGCCATCTGATCTCTCATGAATGACAAAGCCACGCGACTGCCACCCCGGTCACCCTGAGGTCTAGAACCAGTCAACTGCCCCATCATGTCCGCCAACTGTGCACGAGTCATCCCTCTCCGGTGGTGGGGCAGTGCGAAGGCGCGTCCCTCTACGCGCAGTCCGTATAAAACCTAGACATCCTGCAGCGTGATGGTGGCCTCTCCAGTGGGCAAGTGTAATGTATGCGTCTCCGGTCGCCACCGCTCTACCAAGGCCGTGATGAGCGACCAATCAAGCTGCATCCGTCCAAGCTCAAAAATGGTATATAATCCCGTAGTCTGGAGGCTCTCTACTACGCGCTCATGGAAAGGATGCTCGGCAATAAACTCCCACAAATCATCAGGCCTCCTGGGGCGGAGAGCCTGCATCGATAGCCGTCCCTCCCAAACATAGGAGGACCAATGGTCGCCCTGCAGCACTAGTAGCTGATCCTCGGCAGGTCCAGGATGCGCAGGCGGAGGAAACGCCATGTCGTCTACTATAATTTAAACAAAATTAATTGTTTGTGTTAGTGTAATAAATTAAATAATTAAGTATGATTTTTGAATTGGAGATAATAGTTATGTATGGGTTCTAGGCTTGATTTTTGAGGCCCGGTACCACCGAATAATCCTTAATTATTATGCGTCATTTCAACATTTTTAGAATTTTGTTAACTTAATAAATTAAATTATAAATTTTTGTAATTGGAGATAATAGTTATGTATGGGTTCCAGGCTTGATTTTTGAGGCCCGGTACCACCGAGTAATCCTAAATTATTATGCGTCTCAATTTCAACATTTTTAGAATTTTGTTAACTTTATAAATTAAATTATTAATTTTTGAATTGGAGATAATAGTTATTTATGGGTTCTAGGCTTGATTTTTGAGGCCCGGTACCACCGAATAATCCTTAATTATTATGCGTCTCAATTTCAACATTCTTAGAATTTTGTTAACTTAATAAATTAAATTATAAATTTTTGTAATTGGAGATAATAGTTATGTATGGGTTCCAGGCTTGATTTTTGAGGCCCGGTACCACCGAATAATCCTTAATTATTATGCGTCTCAATTTCAACATTTTTAAAATTTTGTTAACTTAATAAATTAAATTATTAATTTTTGTAATTGGAGATAATAGTTACGTATGGGTTCCAGGCTTAATTTTTGAGGCCCGGTACCACCGAATAATCCTTAATTATTATGCGTCTCAATTTCAATATTTTTAGAATTTTGTTAGCTACTGAGACGCTACGCTAAAAGGCTCTACATTTTACTACGCTAAAAGGCTCTATATTTTACTTCGCTAAAAGATACTATATTTTACTAGGCTATAAGGCTCTACAATATGAACATAACATTAATAATACAAATAAACAAAATAAATAATATTATTTAACAATACAAATTATTTATCAAATTTTAATACAAATTATATAAGAATACAAATTATCAATTTTAAGCATTTTTGGTCACAAACATAACATAAATACGGGTATATAAATCAAATATAACACAAACAATCTGGTAGCATTTTTTGTCACAAACATAACATAAATTCGAGTATATAAATCAAATATAACACAAACAATCCGGTAGCATTTTTGGTCACAAACATAACATAAATTCGGGTATCAAATAAATCAATCCGGGTATATAAAAGATACAAAATTAAACACAAACATAACATAAATTCACATGGAAACATGCTAAACAATACTAATATGCATGACTATACGAGTTTCGGCATAAACTAAATTGAAATACCTCGATGTAAATTTTTTGAATATTGTTGAAATTGAATTTTTGCACTCGAAACACGGTATCCAAAGCTTTTTGTGTATGTGGGACCTACACGCCTTGCTCTTTATGGGACGGGTGGGCCCGAATTTTTTTTTTTAAATAAAACGGGGGGTGGGGGACAGAAAGGAGCTCTTGAGTTTGTTTTTTAATGGAGGGGGGCTGGAATGTCGGGGAAGATGGAAGAAGAAGAGCCTTATTTGATTAAGGCAATTCGCAGTATAGTACTGCGAATTGACTTTATTAAATAAGGCTGGGCCCAACTATTACATTAAACGCTGTGTTTTGTTAAAAAAATAAAAAAGAACTACTTCGCAGTATGATACTGCGAATTGTTTTAACGGCAAAATTTCCGTTAACCCGATTCGCAGTATAGTACTGCGAAATACTCATTTTTGTGACTATTTTTTTAAAACATTAAAAACGTACTTTGTGTCTAAAAAACCATTAATTAAGTTTCGGACTCGACATGGAATATATGGCTGTTATTATATTATTATATTAATATAGGTGCGTCCAAAGTATAATACTTTTATATGTTAAATAGCTTAACCTTTTTGACCAATTTCATCTTCTTCTTAATTAATAAAATAAAATGACTAACAAGTTCGAATCACTCAACTAAAATATAACTCCAAACCACAAGTGTCGTGTAACTCCAAATCTTCTTCTTCAATGGCTTAATCGACCGACTGATTGAGAATTACATATGTGTGTACATCGAGACTTTTCCAGAGGACCAAATGAGCTAAAGAATGCCAACTGCAATCACTGTGCTGTTTATTGATATATGAACTAATAGGAATTGAAACATGAAAAAGGCATCACTAAAATGTTTCTACCAATTCTTGCTCATGTACTGGTATGCCATCCACCTCAGTATTGGTGCTACAGATACTATAACTGCGACCCATTTTCTCAAAGATGGCGACGCCAATATTACTTCAGCTGGTGAAACCTTCGAAATGGGGTTCTTCAGTCCAGGTAATTCTAAGCTTCGGTATGTTGGTATTTGGTACAAGAACATATCTGTTAGGACAGTAGTGTGGGTTGCCAACAGAGAAGCTCCTTTGACCAGTGGATCAGGTATTCTTAAAGTCATTGAGCCAGGTCTTCTTGTCCTTCTCAATGGCACTGACAATGTTATATGGTCAACTAATACATCAAGATCCGTGCAGAATCCCATTGCACAGTTGCTGGATTCTGGAAATCTTGTAGTCAAAGAAGCTGGTGGTGGTAATTTCCTATGGCAGAGTTTTGATCACCTGGCTGATACACTTTTACCGGGCATGAAGCTTGGTTGGAATTTTGTAACTGGCCGAGAGGTATACTTGTCATCGTGGAAGAACAAGGAGGATCCAGCTCCTGGAGATTTTACCTATCACTGTGATCCTTCTGGTTATCCACAGAACTTCCTGAAGAAGGTTAAAGATGTTGTATATCGCTCTGGACCATGGAATGGTCTTCGTTTTAGTGGGGCAACAAGCTCAAGAGATAGTCCTTTCTATACATTTGGAATGTTCTCAAGTGAGACAGAGGTGTATTTTACTTATAAGCTCCTATCTTCAGTTATCACAAGGTTGATCTTAAATCATAATGGTGACCTACAACGCTGGACTTGGGGTGATAGGAAACAGGATTGGGGCCCTTACCTCTCAATACCCACAGATAATTGTGATGTTTACAAACTTTGTGGTGCATATGGTAGCTGCAACAGTGTAAATTCTCCGGTATGTGGATGCTTAGACAAATTTGTGCCAAAGCATAAGAAAGTTGGCAAAAGGCAGACTGGTCAGCTGGTTGTGTTCGGAGGACTGAACTGAACTGCCTAAAAGGAGATATATTTTTGAAGTATTCACACATCAAGTTGCCAGACACACGGAATTCATTGTCCAATGTGACTATGACACTAGAAGAATGCAAGAATATCTGCTCTAAGAATTGCTCTTGTATGGCTTACTCAAATCTTGACATACGAAATGGAGGAAGTGGATGCTTATTGTGGTTCAAGGATCTGCTTGACATTCGACAACTACCGAATGAAGGGCAAGATATCTATATAAGAATGGCTGCCTCTGAATTAGGTACCTTTGTTGCTGAAATACTGTTTGATTGATTACTCAAAAAATAAAAACCTGAATTTATGGTTACTAAAGCAGACCTAAACTTTTATATTGTGACTATTCTTGTAAGCATCTAGTAGACTAATGCTATTGACTGCAAACTCTTGCTTTCTGCATTTATGTAGTTAGGAACTTAACATTAGAATTAAGCTAGGAGTACTACTTCAGAATGATGTTGGCTTGAATTTATAAGCTGAATCAATAAGCATAATGATTAGTTACAACCCAGACACTCTCCTGGAACTAATTGATAGGCACTTAATTGTCTCTCGGACAAGCTAGTGAATATTGCATCAGTCTAAGCTAAAAATCTAGTCACAATTGAAGAGGTTTTTAGTTGGAATGAAGCTCATTGTGAACTTAAAAATGACTGGCAGTGCCTCAAAGGCTTGCAGAATATCTGATACTCCAAAGGCTTGCAGAAGCTTTGTAACTCGGTATCATATCAACTCCTTTAAGCGATTGAGAGGTAGAAAAACAGTCAAAATTTATTAATCATCTTTGTTGGAATGGACACTTGCAGATAGTCAGGAGAAATCAAATAGAAAGATAAGAAAAGTACTCTTCTGGATTCTGCCATTATCAGTCGGGGTGATTCTGGTAATCCTTAGCGTTTTGATATGTCAAAGAAGAAGGAAGAAGACCTTAAACATCATAAAGAAAGGTAAGCTGGATAAGTCTCTTTTTATAAGGACACACAAAGTGAAGAACTGTCTTATTGGTCTGGTTCTTGCAGATTAAACACAATTCACTCCATTTCCTTTTGGCAGGAAAATGTGGACGCAATGGCAATTTCAAGATGGATTACAACAGTGGTAGTTGCACTGAAGAATTTGAGATACCTCTGTTCGACTTATCTACCATAACTAAGGCTACCGATAACTTTTCAACTAAGAGAAAGATTGGAGAGGGGGGCTTTGGTCCTGTTTACAAGGTAAAAACGCCAAATTATCGCCCATAGAATGGAGCACAGATACAATTGTGGGCTTAACAAAAAATGGAATTAAGTTACGATCTAACAGATTTGGTCAGACACACTTAAACTAGTGAGCAAAGTATAATGAATTAAGGATATGGTGGAGTGATTTTTAACTTAAACTAAAACTTTACTGGTTTTCATGTAACTGCTAAATTCTTCTTTATTTGGAAGCATAACTGACTTTCCACTTTCTACTTTCAAGTTAGATATTGAAAATATTTAACATGCATAGATTATGATGTCTAGGGAATACTTGAACAAGGACAGGAAGTAGCAGTCAAGCGGCTGTCTAAAACTTCTGCACAAGGAGAAGATGAATTCAAGAATGAAGTTGTATATATTGCCAAGCTTCAGCATAGAAATCTTGTGAAGATTCTTGGATGCTGCATTGAAGGGGAAGAAAAAATGTTGATATTAGAGTACTTGCCAAACGGAAGTCTTGATTCGTTTATTTTTGGTACAACTCTCCATCCAATAGTATGCATATTGATTAATAATTGTTCAGTCAGCTGATGCTTATAGGATTTCTACACCCATAATCTTACCCCCATCAAACAGGAAAAGCATGTGAGGAGAGAACCAAAAGCTCCTCACATTAGGAAAGGACTGATTTAGTTTGATGTTTTTGTACTACTTTATACTAATGTCTGACTATTGTATAGTGAATCAACAATATTTTGGCAGGTGACAGACAAAGCAGGGAATTAGACTGGCCTAAGCGCTTTCACATTATCAATGGGATTGCTCGGGGACTTGTGTATCTGCATCAAGATTCTCCATTGAAGATAATTCACAGAGACCTGAAAGCTAATAACATTTTGCTAGACAATGACATGAATCCAAAGATATCAGACTTCGGCATAGCAAGAATTTCTGAAGAGGACAAGATTGGAGCCATGACAAATCGAGTTATGGGAACGTAGTAAGAATCTATTACCGGGTAGTTGGAAATACGAACCTAAAAATAATCCTGAGATAGTTATAGGTACATTTTCCAGCATTAGTAACTCTATTTTTTGTGTACATTTTTATGCAGTGGCTACCTCTCGCCAGAATATGCATTGCACGGGGAATACTCAGTGAAATCAGATGTATTTAGCTTTGGCATATTAGTACTGGAAATTGTGAGTGGGAAAAGCAACAGAAGATTCTCTCCTCCAGACCTTAACCTTAATCTACTTGGATATGTAAGATTTTATTTTGCTTATATCCTTTGGTGTTATGTTATCTACTAGTAACAGATATCGGGCAAAGCTAGTCAGTGCTAACAGGCTTGTAATATCTACAGGCATGGGAGCTATACAAAGAAGGAAGGTCAATAGAACTACTTGATGAACGCCTAGGCGATTCTTGTTTAACACCTGAAGTGGAACGATCAATCCGTGTTGGTCTATTATGTGTCCAACAACATCCAGAGGATCGTCCAAGTATGTCTTCCGTGGTTCTGATGTTAAACAATGAAGGTCCGTTGCCACGGGTTAAACAACCAGGTTTTTACGTAGAAGAACATGCAGATGTTGAATTATTTTCTAGCCAATTTGCACATACTACAACAGATGAGATCCCTATTACAATATAATTAGATTCCAGACAGAGAAAGCTGGTGAATGCAACAAATTCTTTGTAGCAATATGGCTATTTAAGCTTGCACCGTAACGTATTATAGTTATCCTTCTTCTCAAATGTATGCTTGACATTTTTGTTTCAAACACTGAACCGAGAATTTCAATAATGTAAAGCTAGAGAAAGATATCAGACCAATGAATATTAGCAATAGCACTGTCAAACACGTATATATATTGGCTAAATACTAGTATTGTGTTGCTTGAGTATACTTTACAGCCAAGGGCTTGTCATTCCAGTAGCATAAAAGCATTACAAATGGGCGTGCGCGGAGAAAATAATAATAAGCTGGTAGCATTTATCTTCATCAAAATATATTATCAGATGTGTTAATTAGCTTGAATTGCTCCTGAAAGTATATTGGTTTAGTAAGAGACAGATAAACACTATTAAATGTGTTTACCTCGAAAATACGAGTAACAATTAAACTTGATTTGTAGTTTTAAAGATATGTGATTTTGTTCAATACCAATTAATAATCAAGAAATATGAAGTAGAAATGAAAGATAGAAGTGAATCAAACCAATGTTAGTTAACAGCAATGACCTCGAGAATGTGATCTCGAGGTGGCTTATGGCAGTAAGAACAATTAAGTAAGAGAATCAAAGTAAGAACAATTGAGCTAAGGAACAATTCTGATGAACAACAGGCAAAAAGTAGAGAGTATATTCTTTGCTCATTAAAGAGATGATCTTACAAATGATTGGGGTCCCCCTTATATAATGGGGGAACCCTAAATAAGTAATATTTCCTTTTACAGTAGGGAATACTCTTGGTACAGCTGTCTAATCGTTTAGTACGGAATTGTACAATCATATTCCGTGATTTGCGTCATGACTTTGGGGACGTGAAAAGAATCTAGCTCGTTCTGGTACAAATCCGCAACGGTACTATTTCGGGGTAGAACACCTCCGACCTCGGTATGCATCGTGCATCACCTTCGAACTCGAGACTGGTCCCTCGAGCTCGAACTTGGCCTTACCCGGACTCGGACTTCGTACGACCTCCCTAGTGTATAGATCAAAGGCATTCGATCTTAACCGTATACAGATAGTCCCTGTGTTTCTTAGAGTAAGATGATAAGAAATGTTTTTGATCCTCGTTTTTCTGAAGTCTTTAGTGATGATGTCATTTCTGTGATGCAGGCGTTCGAGGTGACCGAAACGTCCCGTCGGTCCACTTCCCCAAAAAATTGAATGCACGCCAGTATTGATCGGCCACTAGCGCCGCCGAACCGTCGTTGCTCTTCTATAAATATGAGGCGATTCCTCTTAGTAAAGGACTTTACTCTTTCTCTACATCTCCCCTGTCTTTATCTCTTTCTCTAATCACCCGTTTCCACCGCCTCTTTAAGAGCCGTAAAACGCCAAGCTTTTGCAAGAAACACCACATCCCTGTGCAACCCGTATTCTTTAGCTTAGAGGCATGGCTAAAACTTCCAAAACGGTCCCAAAAAAGGACAAGGCGTCGTCTTGTTCTACTTCCCGGCCGGCCAAACCGGTGGTGCCGCCAACTCTTGAGGAAATCACCCCCGGTCCTTGTGTAATCAAGAAGGACTTTAGCATTGAAACTCCCGTCGACATCCCAGGCCGATGTGAGCATGCATCTCGATACATTAGCCTGATATCGAAACAGATTATCAAGGATGTGAGGAAGGACTGTGGCTTCGGAGATGAGGTCGTTATTCAGATCCCGCGCCCCGAGGAAAGCATTACTTCCCACGTGGAGGGGGTTTTAAGTGTTTACACTTATCCCTTCACTCTGGGTCCCCTCGATCGGTGGTGATCAACTTCTGCAAAACATACGAAGTCACCCTTGGTCAGATTCACCCCTCTTTTTGGCGTATCATTATTATGCTGCGCTTCTTTTCCGAAAAGGCCGAGGGGTTAGAATTCACCCTTAGCCACCTGATTCGATTGTATCGGCCCCAGCTATTTCGAGGGCTCATCAAGTTTCAACGCCGAACGATGAAGGCCATCTTCGCCAGTACTGATGAGACCAAAGATCGAGGTTGGATGAGCCGGTTCGTCAAAGTAAGAACTTCGGATGTCATCCCCGGGGACAAGATGCCATTCCCGGAGAGGTGGAAATTTAGATGTATGTGGATTTCCTTTCCCCGGTATATATTCATATTCTACTTCTTCATCTTATAATACCTTTATCCTCTCTTTTTTTTGTCAGCCACTCCATGGGCGCCCCTCACGGTGACGGACCTCGAGGATTGGGTCCGAAAGTTAGCTGCAACCTCTTCCTACGACAAGCGCAAGTGGCGTGAATTAGCGAAGGGCAGTGAGAGGCCAAGAACCATGGTAAGCGCTTTCCCGAGTTTCAAATACTTTTCATATACTGGTAGTGCCAATTTACTCATGTCTATTTGTGTAGGCCTTGGGGATGCATCTGAGATGAGGCCGGCTCTGGCCAGGGAGAAGACCAAACCTTCGATTCCGAAATCGGAGAAGGATAATAAAAGGAAAAGGGTTTCGAAGCCCGAAGGCCCTCAAGATAAGAAAACACCTACTCGAAGGCTGCAAAAAAGATTTGCTCAAACGGGCGCATATTTGGCCCATGATTCCCCGGAAGATGAGGAAAATGATGGCGAAGAGATGGTGTTGGTGCTTCGAACCAGGAAACCAATCGAGGCCGCCATACCTTCCGAACTGGGGACTTCATACCGTAGTGAGGAAACCCAGGAGGAAGATGCGGGAGAGGCCCCCGTGTCCCCGGAGGTTGGCATTGTCCCTCCGTCTTCAACAACTATACCGGAGGGGGAAAATACTGAGACCCCCGAAGCTAATGAGAACGCCCCGAGTAAAGAGCTTGGGGCCGCGACAACAGGTCACTCCCTTTCTTTGCCAACTTATTCTGAGGGGGCAATCGAAGAAGCCAACGCTCTGCGGATGCCGGATCCGCGCAAGGTGCTCAAGGAAGATCCCTTTCAAGGTTGCTACGCTGGGATTGAGGATGCCAATGACCTCAACGATGCATCCGCCATCTTCGAGAAGGCTCAAGATCTTCTCTCCCGGGTAAGTACTTACTTTCATTATTGTAATTTTCTCTTTTCTTTCTTTTCTTTTGACTGATATATCTCCATTCTACGTATAGGCCATTGTAAAGTTCAGAGATGAGCTAAGACAATGTGAGGCCAAGCTCAAGAAAGTTTCGAACGAAGAGAAGACCCTAAGGCTCCTCTGTAGCCAAAAGGAAAAGGAGCTTAAGGATCTCCGGACCGCATTGGCCAAAGCTCAAAAAAGCGAGTCCGAGCTAGATGAGCAGGTAACTGTGATTTTAACAGAGTACGGCCTTTTTGGCCCTACTTCAGAGGCTAACACTTCGATATCTCAACTGCAGCAAAAGCTAGAGATGATGGGCAGCTCTGGAGCGAGGTTGATCAAGTTAAAGTTGATTGTCATCAGTGGAAGAAGAACATGGATCAGCTTGCTGCCGATAAAGAAGTTGTTACGGCCCTACTGGCCTCGGCTAAAACCCAGCTCCGGGGCATTCAAGTGAAAGGTCTTGCTCAGGACAAGAAGATCGAGGAGTTGGAGGCCGAGCTAGCCAGAACCCGGGCCGAAACTGTACAAGCCAAGGCCGAAGCTGTACAAGCTAGGGCTGAAGCTGAGAAGACGAAAGTTGCGGCTGATAAATCCATTGCCATGTACTTAAGGGATGCTGCAGCTGTTCAGCTGAGTTGAAGGAGGCCTCCGATCGGGGAAAGCTGAGCAAAGATTTGGCTAAGTGCCAAGCCCGGAGGGAGTCTCTCGAAGAGATTCATGCCCGGGGGTTCGATCTTGCCGAGGAGATAGCCGAGGCAAACGCGTGGGAAACCGATGCCAGGTTTCTTGTCTCCTCCGATGATGAGGACGTAGTGAGTGGCTCTGGGGACGGGGAAAGTGAAGAAGATGTTCCCGAGGGAGAGGAGGCTCCCAAAGATAGATCTGCTGAAGGTGCAGTTTCTGAAGAGGACACTTCCGGGGATGTAGCCCCGAAAATAGATTAGGTTTTTATTTTCTTTTTTGTGCAAGGGCCCTTCGTGGGCATTGTAAACATGTTTTGTAAAATACCCTTCATGAATATAAAGTATCTTTTAGCTCTATCCTTAACTTGTGTTGAATTTTATTTTGTTCTTTTTTGTGGAAGACTTCGATAATTCAAACAATCAGTCCGAGCCTTGATTCGGATTCAGAACATAATAAACCCTTAGGTTTTTACTGATCAATATATAATCAATTCGATAAGAGCTCGGAATAATGGGACTCTTGAGTCCGCATTGAGTGAGAGCGAGGTCTTGAACTCCAAATGGTTTGGCCCTTGAGCTCTCTTAAGTTGGCCCTTAGGCTCTTTAAGTCGGCCCTTAGGCTCTTTAGGTTGGCCCTTAGGATCTTTAAGATGGGCTAATTCGGCCTTTAAAGTGGCTATACTTTTCCCTGTTTTCGGCTAAAAGACTTAGTAAAAACTTTATATGCCTTAGCATGTGTTTTTTATACCCGTTTGGGTTTTTCGGAGGTTCGACGTATCGGAACCTTATGAGTAATTTGTTTCAGCAAACATAATTGAATATCTCTTGAGGTATTTCCGAAGGCCAACGTTATCGAAGCCCTTGGATTATTCGAGGGCCAAATTTATCGAGGCCCTCAGATTTTTCGGAGGCTGAATTTATCGAAGCCTTTTATATTTTGCTTTTTCTGAGACTAGCCTGATTCAACCGGTTTTACAAAGTGTTTGAAGGCCTTAAAGTTATAGCGGAAGGCGGACGTCTTCGAGCCGCGTCATTTTGGCTATAGCCTTTATATGACTGTAGTCTTTAGTATGGCCGTAGCCTTCGGGCATGTCGCTTGGACTTGTTTCCCGATAACTTTTCGAACTTGTTCAAAAGGTTAGTCCCTGAGTATATTGGCCTTGGCCTTTATTTTGAGGGGGGGGGTGCCCCCCTTTGGGGTCTTATAAGTCCGAGTTTTCGATCGCTCGGGATGTACATATTGTCGATGGCAGTCCCCGAGTATTCGGGGAAACTTTTATGCTTTGGCTCTTGAGCCGTTTCCCGTAGGATTATAAGTGTGGAGTTCATATAATAGTAGACTTCTTTGAGACACAAAGTGTTTTTTATATTAACAAAATGCTTCTTCAAATAATTGATACAGACGCGCATGCTTTGCCGTCGGGGCTTGACTATTCTATATGGACAC
This sequence comes from Nicotiana attenuata, assembly GCF_001879085.1. Lineage (NCBI taxonomy): Eukaryota > Viridiplantae > Streptophyta > Magnoliopsida > Solanales > Solanaceae > Nicotiana > Nicotiana attenuata. The sequence goes on along the minus strand of NW_017670777.1, from coordinate 352,050 downwards.
GGTTCATCTGACCATTTGGCCCATTACAAAGTTTTCCTATCGAGGCCCTTTTAGGCGTGAAGTATTTTCCTCGAAAATATGATCTCTGAGGGTGATGCCCCCCTGTATTTGAGGTTGATTAAAAAGAAACCTTGGATACTGTTGTGTTCTTCTTAGGTAGCATATAATTGTTGCCTCATTAAAAACCTTGCCGGTAAAACCCATTTGGGACAAAATCTGATCGAAGGGAAAAAGAGTGCAAGGCATGCTTTAAAACCTAAGGCCTTCGTGTAGAAATATGATGCCCTCGAGATCGTACGCCCTCGATCGAAATACTGTAATGAGTTAGTTTTAAACTCAAATGATCAAAGGATAAGGTCATACCTTAGCATTAGTACCGTTTGAGCAGTGATATGTTGCAATTGTTTGGCAGTTGTTGGCCTTCCATTGTGCTGAGTTTGTAAGGCATTTACTGACAACTCCGAGGACTCGGTACGGTCCATCCCAATTTGGGCCAAGTTTACCTTCATTTGGGTCCCGAGTATTGAGGGTGACTTTCCATAGGACTAAGTCCTCGATTCCAAAATGTCGAAGGTTGGCTCTTCTATTGTAGTATCTTTCGATCCTTTGCTTCTGTGCGTCCATCCAAACGACTTCTCATTTTTCGTCTAATAATTCGAGGCTGGCATTCATAGCCTCGTGATTTGACTCCTCCGATACATGTTGAAACCTGGCACTGGGTTCTCCAACTTCGACGGGGATGTGGGCTTCAGAGCCATATACTAGAGAGAACGGGGTGGCCCCCGTACTGGACTTTGATGCAGTCTGATATGCCCAAAGGACCTCGGGTAAAACTTCTCTCCATTTCCCCTTTGCATCATCTAGTCTTTTCTTCAAGTTCTGGACGATAGTTTTATTTGTTGACTTGGCCTGTCCGTTTCCAGTTGGGTGGTACGGCGTTGATAGAATCCTCTTTATTTTATGCACTTCGAGGAACTCCGTTACCTTGCTACCGATGAATTGATTTCCGTTGTCACACACAATCTCGGAGGGTATTCCGAATCGACATACGATGTGGTCCCAAATAAAGTCAATGACTTCCTTTTCTCGGACCTTCTCGAAGGCCAGCGCTTCTACCTACTTAGAGAAATAATCAGTCATAAACAGGATAAATTTAGCTTTGCTTGGGGCCGTTGGTAGAGGGCCGACTATATCCATTCCCCATTTCATGAAAGGCCACGGGGAAAGGACCGAATGAAGTTGTTCTCCAGGCTGATGGATCATCGGTGTGAATCGTCGACACTTATCACATTTTTTGACAAATTCCTTGGTATCTTTTTCCATGTTGTCCCAGTAGTATCCTGCTCTGATAACTTTGCGAACCAAAGACTCGGCGCTGGAGTGATTCCCACAAGTGCCTTCGTGGATTTCTCGAAAGACATAATCGGTGTCTCCTGGCCCCAAACATACCGCCAATGGCCCATCGAACGTTCTCCTATACAATGGTCTATCTTCATCCAATGCAAATCTAGCAACCTTGGCTCGTAAGGCCCTCGATTCTTTGTGGTCCGATGGGAGTTTTCCATTCTTCAAATAGTCAATATACTTATTCCTCCAGTCCCACTTCAGGCTTGTTGAATTTATTTCGACATGACCCTCTTCAACTACGGACCTTGATAATTGGACAACAGTCCCCGGGACGATGTCATCTTCTTCAACAGAAGAGCCCAGATTGGCAAGCGCATCGGCCTCACTGTTTTGCTCTCGAGGCACATGATCCAGAGTCCACTCCTTGAAGCGATGCAAGGTTACCAGCAGTTTATCCAAGTACTGTTGCATCCTATCTTCTCGAACCTCGAAGCTTTTGTTTACTTGGTTTAGAACCAATAGGGAATCACACTTGGCCTTGATGACTTCTGCTCCTAAGCTTTTACCAAGCTCAAAACTTGCAATCATGGCCTCATACTCGGCCTCATTGTTAGTTAATCTTGGAGTTTTGATAGATTGCCTAATAGTATCACCTGTGGGAGGTTTTAAGACAATGCCGAGTCCGGACCCCTTCACATTCGAGGCACCGTCCGTGAAAAGGGTCCATACCCCCGATGTTGTACCCGAGTTTAGCAGGAATTCTTTCTCCACTTCGGGTACGAGGGTCAGCATAAAATCGGCCACGAAGTCAGCTAGGATTTGAGACTTGATGGCCGTTCGGGGTTGATATTCGATATCGTACCCGCTAAGTTCGACGGCCCATTTGGCCAATCGGCCCGATAGTTCGGGCTTATGCAAAATGTTTCGAAGAGGGTAAGTGGTTAATACACATATGGCATGACATTGGAAATATGGTTTTAGCTTTCTAGATGCACTTATCAATGCAAGAGCTAATTTTTCTGAGTGAGGATATCTAGTTTCAGCATCTCCTAGAGTTCGGCTTACATAATAAACGGGAAATTGCGTACCTTGCTCTTCTCGAACTAGTACCTCACTTACCGCTATCTCGGATACTTCCAGGTATAGGTAAAGCCTTTCGTCTTCCTTAGGGGTGTGAAGCAAAGGCGGGCTCGATAGATATCGCTTTAACTCTTCCAAGGCTTGCTGACATTCCGGGGTCCACAGGAAATCCTTTTTCTTTTTGAGCAAGGAAAAGAATCGGTGACTCCGATCCGACGACCTACAAATGAATCGACCCAAGGCAGCTATTCGCCCTGTTAGCCTTTGCACGGCCTTCACACTATCCACGATCGTGATACCCTCGATAGCCTTGATCTTATCGAGATTGATTTCGATACCCCGATTTGATACCATGAAGCCGATGAACTTCCCCGAGCCAACCCCGAAGGCACATTTCTCCGGGTTAAGCTTCATGTTGTAATTCCTCAAAATTGCAAATGTTTCCTGCAATGTACTAAATGGTCCTCTGCGTGCAAGGACTTAACCAACATGTCATCAATATAGACTTCCACTGTTTTACCTATTTGTTCTTCAAACATTTTGTTAACTAGGCGTTGGTATGTAGCTCCTGCATTTTTTAGTCCGAAGGGCATTACGTTGTAACAATAAGTTCCAAACTTAGTTATAAATGAAGTCTTTTCCTGGTCCTCCAGGTTCATCTGAATTCGATTGTACCTGGAGTAGGCATCGAGAAAAGTTCGGGTCTCATGGCCAACCGTGGCATCGATCATTCGATCGATGTTTGGCAATGGGAAAGAATCTTTCGGACATGTTTTGTTCAAGTCCTTATAATCCACACACATTCTAAGCTTATTTTCTTTTTTAGGAACCACAACTATGTTTGCAAACCACTCGGGATACTTTACCTCCCGAATGGATCCTATTTTAAGGAGTTTGGTTACCTCGTCTTTTATGAAGGCATGCTTTACCTCGGACTGAGGCCTCCTTTTTTGCTTTACCGGTTTGAACCTGGGATTGGTGCTCAACCGATGTATGGTGATTTTTGGCGGGATCCCTGTCATATCTAAGTGGGACCAAGCAAAGCAATCCATATTACCAATAAGAAATTGAATGAGTTTTTTCTATGTTCGGGGGTTAGTCCCGTTCCCAGGTATATAGTCCCGTTCCCAGGTATACCTTTTTCTCGGGCATGTACTCGATCAATATGACCTGCTCCAGTTCCTCGATAGTTGACTTTGTCGCATCAGATTCTTCGGGAATGACGAAGGTTCGAGGAGTAAGGAAATCCTCATCTTCATCTTCGATCACCTTTTGCTTTGACTCCATCGAGGCTGGAGGCGGTAATTGCTATTTGGCATCCTGCTTATCTTTAGGGCTTGACTTCTCCGAGGTCAGAGGCTCTGGAATCGGTCCTACTTCCTCGAATGCAAACATCTCCTTTGCAGCATGTTGCTCCCCGTTATCCTTTCCTCTGTTGGGAACTTCATCATTTGGTGAAGAGTTGAAGGCACTGCCCTCATGTTGTGTATCCATGGTCTCCCGAGGAGTGCGTTATACCTCATATCACCTTCGATAACATGGAACTTCGTATCTTGTGTGGTCTCGGCTACGTTTACTATCAAGATGATTTCTCCCATTGTTGTTTCGCTTGCCATGTTGAAGCCATTCAGGACCCGAGATGCAGGTATGATCTGATCTTGTAGGCCGAGTTGTTCCACGACCCTCGATCTGATTATGTTTGTTGAGCTACCTGGATCCACTAAAACATGTTTAACTTGAATTTTATTCAAAAGGATAGAGATTACCAGGGCATCATTGTGAGGCTGAGATATGCCTTTTGCTTCCTCGTCACAAAATGATAAGACGTCCTCGGGCACATAACTTCGAGTCCGTTTTTCCCTAGTGATCGATACTTTGGTACGCTTGATCATGGGTCGTTGAGGGACATCGACTCCGCCAATGATCATGTGGATCACATGTTGTGGTTCTTCTTGTTCGTTTCTCCTTGCATCTCTCTCCATGAGGTGATTCATAACCCGATCACTTAGGAATTCTCGAAGGTGACCCTCGTTAATCAAGCGAGCCACTTCTTCCCTTAGCTGTCTGCAATCTTCTGTCCGATGACCATGTGTACCATGATACTTGCACATCAAGTTCGGGTTTCTTTGAGAAGGATCGATCTGTATTGGCCTGGGCCACTTGGTGTCTTTAATTCTCCCAATAGCGGAGATAGTACCTGATGCATCGATGCTGAAGTTGTATTCTGATAATCGAGGAGCTTCTGCGGGGTCGGAATGTTTGTCAAATCTGCTTTTGCTCATGAGTCCTTGAGAGCTTTGACCTCGATCATTTCTTCGATCACTCCGAGGAGTGTTGCGGCTCAGGCCACTGTTCCTTCGATCGGCATATGGCTGATACCGCTCTTTATTGAATCGTAATTCCTGGTTTGTGTCCCTAGGGGGACTTGGCTGCAAATCTGTTAGGATACACTGAACCCGAGGGGGCTCCCAACTGGTCGTCCTCGACCCTGATCTTTGACTGATAACGATTGTGCACATCCGCCCATGTAACAGCTGGATATTCAATCAAGTTCTGCTTCAACTGCCGAGAAGCGATCAAACTCCTCTTATTCAGACCTTGCATAAAGGCATGCACTGCCCGGTCATCGGAGACCGGTGGTAATTCTATTCTTTCCATCTGAAATCGGGACACGAACTCCCTTAGCATCTTGTCGTTCCTTTGCTTAATTTTGAAGATGTCTGAATTTCTCGGGGCCACCTTTATGGCCCCAGCGTGCGCTTTCACGAAGGCATCTGCTAACATAGCGAACGAATCAATAGAGTTAGGAGCTATGTTGTGATACCAGATCATAGCTCCCTTTGATAGTGTTTCTCCAAACTTTTTCAACAGCACTGACTCGATTTCATCATCATTCAAGTCATTTCCTTTGATCCCACAGGTGTATGAAGTAATATGTTTGTTCGGTTCCGTTGTTCCGTTGTATTTGGGTATGTCGGGCATGCGAAACTTTTTGGGAATGGTCATCAGTGCCGCACTTTGAGGGAGTGGTTTCTGTATGAATTTCTTGGCGTCTAAACCTTTCAAAATTAGAGGTGCCCTGGTATCTGGTCTACACGGGAGTTATAGGTCTCCACTTTTTTATCATTGTCTTCAATTTTCTTTTCTCCGAACTCGATTATCTTAGTGATCTCTTCGAGCATTTTCATAACCGTGGGGTCAGTCCCGAGCCGTTTTCATTAGATCTTCTGGTGTTGGCTCAGCACACTGATTGTTGTCATGTTCGGCTATGCTCGGGGTTTTATTCTGACTTTGGAGTTGAGAGATGGCGATTTGCTGAGCCTGCAGCATCTCAAATATTACTTGGAGACTGACTCCCCCATATGGATGTAAAACTACCTTTTAATTTTTTTTTCTCCTGCTTCTTTTTGTGAACTTTCTTCATCAGACAATCTAGTGCTTTTCTGAAGACTGGAGAGCAAGAGCGGAGAGTCTTTTTGTATGTTTAACTAATTGATGCACAAGGTTCAGTTTTGGATTTAAAAAAAGTAAAAATTTACAGCATAATTGGGTGCAAATAATATTATCTCTTGAATAAACACAAAATGATACTTTGAAAGGCAAATCAAGGGATTAGAAAAATTCGAAAAGGAATAAAGTTGATGTGAAATTGAAAATGTAAGTGGCAAAAAGAGATCTTAGTTATTTTGATCCATGCATTTATCTGGTGGCTAATTTTAAAAGAAATCTCCAAAGTATTTCAGAAAAAATAAAATGTAATTACCTTAAGTTAAGGAGTTTACTTTTGCTATATCTTGGTGTACCAAGAAAACAATACATGATATATATGCCATATTTGATTTTCCATTTTATTTATAAAAAAATAAAAAAAATAAAAAAGAACTAGCGAGTGATAATCTTCTCCTAAACCTACATTGTACATGCTATTGTTGTTTGATTCCCTTAATACATTAGATAAACTGTAATATGCTCACTTCGGTAAATGCCATATCAACTTCTTCCAAATGAATGTTGCATTCTTATGTAAATCGTGGTATTCATTTGTTTGATAACTAAGTTAATCCATATATATCTTTTGCATCGTCTATTCGTCTAAATTTAAACTTTGTTTTCTGATCATTTACTGATTGATTTAAAAACATGTCAAAGTATGTTTCGTCAAGTATTATTTTTTATTTCTTTTATCTGTTTAGAGTTCATAAAATAAAAGCATTTTGATGATCCAATATAGTAGACTAATTTATAATTTGGTAGTGCTTTCAATCTTGTTGCATTTTAGATACATCATGAACTAAAAACTTAATTTAACATGTAATGCCCACTTGGTGAAATATTTGAATTCACCATCGTAATAATAAAGTACCATATGTGCTCCATCATTCTAAACTATCAAGATTTCAGCGTGATTCCTATTAGAAGATAAATAGTAAAACTTTAAAGTTCACCCCAAGAAGTGAATATGACATTAACATACTTTCAAAATATAGATAGTTTTCCCTAACAAAAGATCAGCAGGTGTTAGGTGACATGGTTAACTATCTCATCTTAATGACTGGCAATAGAAAGATATAATAATAATTGATGTGTAGGAATTATTGATTGAGATGAAGTTGGGTTCACTATCTTTATTGGGACAATCTCTTGAAATTTCTTACTGGTCTTTTCACGTAAATAATTTGTTGCAAATAAATATATTACTAGAAAAATATATTTTTTAATACAAGTGCATGGTTATTTTCTTTGTAATTGTTTGTTATATCCTATTTCCGTGCCGTTGTAGAGATTTGAAAGACAAATTGATATTAGTACAACAAACTATGCTCTTTACAATAGAAAAGAAACAACAAAAAGGTATATATACATAAGATGTGGGATGCATGGAGTACTCGACACAAGATAGTACGTAGTTTAAAAATTTTAACTCAAAAATATGGTAAAATGAGCAATCACCTTTTCCATCTTCTCTGTTAATGTTTCAGGCTCAGCTTCTTACTACTTCTTCACCAGACTGTCATCTTCTTTCTTCAGTCATCTTCTTCTATTTATCCGCTAAACTTTCACCTTATTTATTTTCAGCGAAATCGACGTGTAAGTTCACTTCTATTTAATCAGCAAAAAAACATTTGTATTCATACAAACCTCTCATGTTCCTCCTCGTCTTTGTTTATCAATTGATTTTCTGATATGAGTTCTAGAGCTACTTTTACCGTTTGTTATTGAGTTGTATGTGTATTGTAAAATAGTCATAATTTGGAGATGAGTAGAATTTAATTGAGTTCGAATTGTTTCGCCTTAATTTTCTCTATTTTTTCCATTGTTATGTGTATCTTTTACATTACTAAGAGCGCAACTGTAAACCATTTTGTTATCTTGGACGTATAAAAATATTTTAAACTCGAGATGAATCTATTAGAAACACTTCTTGGATCACTGCAATAAAAAAGTTACCATGGATACCGAATATAAATACCCAATGACCCAAATAAATGACCAATCATCTTCATTTTTGCAAATCTCAAGCTCTGTCTTTCACTTGAGAAGTGCAAGAAATATAACTGTACTACATGACTTAATATACACGTGCAACGCACATGCCGAGAAACTAGTATACTTAAACATGGTTTAGAACATGTTGAGGTTCTTGTTCGAGTCTTACCATATAAGAGCCCGTTTGGCTGATATGAAGTAGCTGATAAACATTAAGTGCTGAAAAGTATTTTTAGGTGCTGAAACTAATTTACAAAATAAGTAAATGATTTTTTTTTAGCAAACAGGAAATATATANGAAAGGCAAATCAAGGGATTAGAAAAATTCGAAAAGGAATAAAGTTGATGTGAAATTGAAAATGTAAGTGGCAAAAAGAGATCTTAGTTATTTTGATCCATGCATTTATCTGGTGGCTAATTTTAAAAGAAATCTCAAAAATATTTCAGCAAAAATAAAATGTAATTACCTTAAGTCAAGGAGTTTACTTTTGCTATATCTTGGTGTAACAAGAAAACAATACATGATATATATGCCATATTTGATTTTCCATTTTATTTATAAAAAAGGCAAAATATATATGTTACCCCCTGAACTATGGACCAAATCCCCGTTACACACTTTTTGCGAATGAAAATCATCTTATACACTAAACCTTTCCAAAGTGTGTCTAAGACACACTACTTTTTTGTTGACCAGTTTTTCAATATATGTGTGATATCACGCACCAATAAGGTCATGGCACGTGTCATAACTCAAGAAAAAATAAAATACTTAATTGAAAATGCCACTTGTTGCTAACATGGGAAAAAATGAATAAAAAGGAGATATGTGGCTATCCTCATTTACTTTTTATTTTTAAATTTGTTCCCTCTCCACTCTTTTCTCTTTCGTCTCCAGTTGACCCTATCTTTCTCTTATTGTAGACCAAACTAAAATTTCTACCAAGTTAAACCTACATAGCCACCATTAAAATCACATGCCGTTCTTCCATATAAACATAAATTATCATAGACCCGCCAAAAACCCGTCCACCGGAAGATGGAGAAGACAACCACTTGAAAAAGTTTTGCCTGAACTAGAGAGAACACCGAAAAAATTTAATTGGAGATTTGCCGAACCTTCAATTCGCCTTATCGTTGACCATTTTTTCAGATTTTAATCGAGTTCTTATAATTACTCCAGCTTGAGATCTTGTGAATGTATACTGTAGAGACAAAAAGTTTGTTCACAATTGCAGGGCAAATATTGAGAATTAGGCGATGGATTTTGGCTAGAAAACAATCAAAATCGGAGTTTCGGAGCCATAAATGAAAACACAACCTCTACTAGACTCCCATTTCAGCGTGTCACGACTAGGGATTTGATTTGGAGATTGGGGGTAAAGGATTCTGGGGTGGGAGATGGCATGATAATGGTTTAGTGGCGAGAGGAAAATAGAGTTGGAAGATGAAAGAACTGGAGTTTAAAGATCTGAAAAGGTGCTTGTATGATGGCGTTAATTAGTGCTGGAGAATAGTAGTGGATGATTTCTTTCCTATTTCCACTTTTCGACGAGGAGAATAAAATGTGGAAGGGGTGGGTACAAAGTTAAGAAGAAAACAATGGAAAATAAGTAAATAGAAAAGGTTGACATGTGGCATTAAAATAATAGTTCAGAGCCAAAAAATATTACATTCACTCGCCTCTTTTAGGTGTAAAACACGCGCGTGCCAGCTGCAAAAAATGATGTGTCATTGGCACACTCTGAAAAGGTTGAGTGTGTAAGATGATTTTCATTCGCAAAAAGTGTGTAACGGGGATTTGGTCCATAGTTCAGGGATAACTTATGTATTTTGCCTATAAAAACAAAAAAAACAAAAAAGAACTATCGAGTGATAATCTTCTCCTAAACCTACATTGTACATGCTACTGTTGTTTGATTCCCTTAATACATTAAATAAACTGTAATATGCTCACTTTGACAAATGCCATATAAACTTCTTCCAAATGATCGTTGCATTCTTATGTACATTGTGGTATTCATTTGTTTGATAACTAAATTAATCTATAAATATCTTTTGCATCGTGTATTCGTTAACTTTAAACTTTGTTTTTCGATCATTTACTGATTGACTTAATAACATGTCAAAGTATGTTTCATCAAGTATTATTTTTTATTTCTTTTATCTGTTTAGAGTTCATAAAATAAAAGCATTTTGATGATCCAATATAGTAGACAAATTTATAATTTGGTAGTGCTTTCAATGTTGTTGCATTTTAGATACATCATGAACTAAAAATTTAATTTACACATGTGTTTACCTCGAAAAATGGGTGTAACTATTAAAGGTGATTTGTGGTTTTAAAGATATGTGATTTATTCTAATACTAGTGAATATACAAGTAATGTTAGGTTTAAGTAAGAAGAATTGATGAACCAAACCAGTGTTGTTAGAGCAACGGGGACCTCGAGCTCGATTATACAGGGGGCCTCGAGGTGAGTTAAGAGCAAATAAAGTATGAACAATAAAGTAAAAATAATAAAGCTGAAGAACAATTGTGGAGCACAATAAACGAGAAAAGCAGAGTAGAATGTTCTATTGCAGTGAATGAGATTATCTTTACAAATGATTGGAGTCCCCTTTATATAGAAGGGGAAAACCCTAATATGGTACATTTCCAATTATGGTAAAGAATTCTATTGGTACAACTTTATAAAAACCTAGTACGGACTCGTACTATTTCGTACAAATCTTATCACTTAATTTATGCCCTGATCCACGTGTCCTTGAGAAATTCTCGCTCTTTCTTGAGTGTCATCGAAATTGTACTGCCCTCGAGGAAGATCATGACTGGTCTCCGATTTGCTCCCTCGAGGTATGCATTTTCCAGTCAGATCTAGTCTTTACTTCGTGCTGCCCGAACTCGAGCTCGGGGTACCGTTACGTCCTCGAAATCGAGCTCTCCGATTTCGACCGTATACAAATAGTCCCCGCATTTCTTAGAATGAAAAGATAAGAAACGATCTGATTCTCGCCCCTTCGATGTCCCTATCATGATGTCAGTCTAGTGAGGTCAGTGGTCCGTGTGACTAAAAAGTCATACAAAAGTTACGCCTACACAATTTTCGAAAAGCCTTTAATGAAAGACGGCTATTGGTCGCCCGTTTAGCTTCTCCAATATGCTTAGACAACCTCTATAAATACTTCAATCCTTCATTCTTCAAACTTTTACTTTTACAATATCATCAAATTCTCTCTGCACTTATTCCTTCCTTGTGCCCATTTCTTAACCAGCTCCTTCTCCTTCTTCTGAATTTTCACAACAAAAAATGGCAAAAACTTGTAAGACAGTTCCACACAAAGAGAAGGCCTCTTCGTCTTCACTCCCGTCGAATCACAAAATGGTGGTACCTCCCCGCATTGAGGAGTGTACCCCCGGGCTTTGTGATACGTCTTCCAATTTCAAAGTCGACAAGCCTTCTTCGGTTCCAAGACGATGTGAACACATGTCTCGATATATTAGCTTAATAACTGAACTCAAATAGGTGAAGGAAGATTGACGTTGGGTAACTGAAGTGCACGCGGAGATCTCTTCACCTAATGAGAATATTACTACTCACAAAGCGGGGTACCTAAGCGTATACATATGCCCGTTTACCCGTAGATCCTTCTTTGCCCTTTCCAGACCCAGTGATCCTCGATTTTCTGTCGACAATACCAAGTGACACTGGCCAAATTTATCCTTCCTTCTGGCGGATTGTTCACCTGGTTAGGTAACTTTCGAGTAAAGTTGAGGGGATGTCTTCTACCCTCGACCATCTGGTCAAATTGTACAGCCCTCATCTCTTTTGAGGTTGTCCGATAAAATTGTAATGTCGATCTCCGAAGTCTTTCTTCGCTAGCATCGATGAGGATAAAGACCGAGGTTGGATGAGATGCTTCATTCAAGTCAGGACCTCCAACCTAATTCCTGCTGAAAATATGTCGTTCCCCGAGGAATGGAATACGAAGCGTAAGTACAGACCTATCGAGCATGTTTCATTGCTTAGACATTTTCCCTTTCCTTTGAACTAACTCCTTTTTGATGATGTAGTCGTTGATTGGTATCCAGGTGCAGTTGTGAACCTCCCGGGCTGGGTTCGGCAATTAGCTTCCATTTCCACATATGTCGAGCGCGTCTGGCGTGATTTGGCCAAAGGCCAATGGGAGGCCAAAAACCACGGTGTCCTTATTATTTGCATATTTAAATCCCTTAGTGAAATACTCCTCAGCAATACACTTAACTTTATGCTTGGGCAGGCCTCAGAGAAGTTGTTTCGATGAGGCCGCCCCCACCTGGCGAGGGAGAGACCCAAAAACCTGCCAAGGACAAGAAAAGAAGGAAAGGGTCGCCGGCGGAGTCCCCGATGCCAAAAAGGGCCAAGCTTCGAAAACCTAAGGCTGATATGGTGGCCTTGACTTCGGAAACTGTTGCACATCTTCGTGTTGAGGACGAAGAGAGAGATGAGGCCGAGGACGAAGATGCTCGCCCATTAATAACTCGGAGAGGAGGAGGCACCGATCCTTCAAAGGCTGCTGAGCCGGAGGCCACCGAAGCGGTTCAACCTCAAGCTGAGGAAGTTCCCGGAGGGAGCTCGAGCAAGGTTCTCGAACCGACTACTGGCAAGAAAGCGCCCCGTCCGTTAGGGTACTTGGTCGATGAACTCAGAGAAACCTATCCCTGAGGTTCCTCGAAGGCGGGAAAACGCCCCGATTGAGCCGCTCGGTGTGATTGATGTGAATGACTCTCCACCAGGCCCATCATTTTTTGAGGGGCAAATACGGGATGCCCAAGATATGAAGACTCTTGATGTGGTAACATCCCACGGGGAGAATGACATTTTTGGCGAATGCCTTGCCGGGATCGAGGAGGGCCCCGACCTTGATGCTTCGTTCATCTTTGAAGAGGCCGAGAAGCTTCGAAAGCAGGTAAACTTTGACTTGATAACTACATTTAGAGTTAGGTTCTTGCTTTTCTGACCTCCTTCCTTTGTGTTTAGTCTGTGATGCTCTTCGATCAAGCTTTTTCCAAATCTCGAGCTGAGCTTGCCCGATGTGAAGACGAGCTCAAGAAGCTTATGTTAGAGATGGATGGACTTAAGGCTCTCTATGCCGAAAGAGGGGGTGAATTCAATGATCTTCGAGCAAGTTCGGCGAAAGCTTCCCAAGAGTGGGCCGAGCTCGTTGAAAAGGTAATATAGCCTTCGCGGGCGCATTTTGTACTTGTTTGTTTTGGCGTCTAATGTTCCACCTTTGCAGTTCCAGGAGAAGGCCGACCTGGCGGAGTAACTTCGAGAGGAGCTTAAGACCAAAGAGGATGTAACCCTCGGGTGGAAGCAAAGTATGGATCGCTTGGCCTCCGAAAAAGACATTCTTCGGGAACAGCTGGCCGCCGAGAGCCAGCTTCAGAGTGCAAAGGAGGGGGGTCGTAAATTTATGGAGCTTTATACTGAGACGGTCGCTGAGTTGTCTAAGGTTAAGTCCGAAGCTGATGCGTTCGTGTCTTCATATCGAACCGATGCTGCAGCTGCCAAAGCTTGGGTTAGGGAGATATCAGCTGCAGCTAAGCTTAAGTTATCCTGCGCCGTCAATCATGCTCGGCTGGAATCTCGAAAGCAGACTCTCGAGGAAGTGCATGCCAAAGGCTTTGACCTCTCTGTAGAAATTGAGAAGGTGAATGCATTGGAAAAAGAGGCAGCTGCATTGATCTCTACTGATGAAGATTTTGTCAGTGACTCCGAGAGTGGGGAGGAGAAGACGAAGTCCTCGAGGAGGAAGAGGCCCCCGAAGATCAGGTTGCCGATGGTCAGACCACCGAAGATGTAGTTCCGGTGGATGCTGCCTCCGAGCGAGTGACCCCGACAATAGACTAGGTCCTCTTTAATTTCTTTATTTTATGTAAGGGCTCCATTGGGGAGTTTTGTAAATGTGCTTTGTGAATACAAAGGAACTTTTGTTTCGAACTTGGTTTGTGACGAATCTCATTTTCCTTTATTTATAGAAAATTCTCTTGTACAACCCAACTTATCAGCTTGAGTGTTGGTTCGAACTTAGAACGCAATGAACCCTTAGGTTCTTTACTGATTAACATGATGCCTCTTGAGGTCTTAGGTAATTCTCGAGCTTAGATTGAGCTTGTAATGACGCGACCCTTGGGCCCGAGTTGCATGAGAAAGAGGTCTTGGATCTGACATAAAGTTATCCCTTAGACTTCGTGGATAGTCCCCGAGTGAGAATTTCTCGAGCTCGGATAGCCCTTGGGCTTAGTGGTCGAGTGAGTACTTGCTCGAACTTGAAATAAAGTTAGCCATCAGGCTTCATGGATAGTCCCCGAGTGAGAATTTTCTCGAGCTCAGATAGCCCTTGGGCTTAGTGGTCGAGTGAGTACTTACTCGAACTCAAAATAAAGTTAGCCCCTAGGCTTCGTGGATAATCCCCCGAGTGAGAATTTTCTCGAACTCGGGTAGCCCTTGGGCTTGATGGTCGAGTGAGTACTTGCTCGAACTCGAAATAAAGTTAGCCCTTAGGTTTTTTTATATTGTCCCTTAGGCTCTTTAAGTTGGGGTGGTTCGGCCTCCAAAGGCTATAATTTTTCCCTCTTTTCGGCTAAAAGACTTAGTGAAAATTTTGTATGCCTTAGCATGTGTTTTTTGTACCCGTTTGGGTTTTTTGAAGGTTCGATTGATTGGAACCTCGTTTGTAATTTCATATGCAACGTTAATCGAATACCTCTTGAGGTTTTTTCGAAGGCTGATGTTATCAAAGCTTTCACATTATTCGAGGGCTGATTATATCGAAGCCCCTTATAATTTGCTTTTGCCGAGGGTAGCGTGATTTAACCTGTTTTTTCGAAGTATATGAAGGCCTTTTAGTTTTATGGCGGAAGTCGGACGTCTCCGAGCTGCATTATTTCGGCCGTAGCCTTTTCATATAACTGTAATCTTTTATATGGTCGTAGCCTTTAGTCCCCTTGTGTGATGGCCTTGGCCTTAATATCGAGGGGATGCCTCTTTGAGGTCTTGTGAGCTCGAGTGTGCCTCTTTGAGGTCTTATAAGTTTGAGTATTCCTCTTTGAGGTCTTATAAGTTCGTGTGTGCCTCTTTGAGGTCTTATGAGCTCGAGTGTGCCTCTTTGAGGTCTTATAAGTTCGAGTGTTCCTCTTTGAGTCTTATGAGTTCGAGTGTGCCTCTTGAGGTCTTATGAGTTCGAGTGTGCCTCTTTGAGGTCTTATAAGTTTGAGTGTTCGATGACTCGATGTGTCGACTGTCGATGACAGTCCCCGAGTATTCGGGTGCATTCGGGGTTTTGGCCCTTGAGCCGTTAATGTGAAATAGTAAACTTCTTTCAGGCACAAAATGTTTTGATATAATAAGAATGCTTCTTCAAATAAATGATACATGCGTACATGTTTTGATGCTGGGGGCTCGACTATTCTACATGGACACGGTTCATTTGACCGTTTGGCCCACTACAACATTCCCCTATCGAGGCCCTCCTTGGCATGAATTGCTTTCTTCGAGAATGCATCCTCCGAGGGTGATGCCCCCCAGTGTTCGAGGTTGATTGAAAGAAGCCTTGAGTACTTGTTGAATATTCCTTAGGTAGCATATAGGTATTGCCTCGTTAAAAACCTTTCCGGTAAAACCCATTTGGGATAAAACCCGATTAAAGGGAAAAAGAGTGCAACGCATGCTTTAAAACCCAAGGTCTTCGAGCTGAAAGGTGCCTCGATGTTCCAATCGAACATCTGCAAGGAGTTAGTTTTAAATACAAATGGAAACGGGGAGAAGATCATACCTCAGCAGTAATAGCATTTGAGCAACGATACATTCCAATTGTTTGGTAGTTTCTCGCCTTCTATTGTACTAAGTTTGTAGGATCCTTTCCCTACGACTCCGAGGACACGGTACGGTCCTTCCAAATTGGGGCCTAGTTTTCCTTCATTTGGGTCTCGAGTGTTGAGAGTGACTTTCCTTAGGACTAAGTCCCCGACTCCGAAATATTGAAGGTTCGTCCTTCTATTGTAATGCCTTTCGATCCTTTGTTTTTGCGCGGCCACTCGAACTAAAGCGGCCTCACATTTTCATCTAGTAGTTTGAGAGAAGTGTTCATAGCTTTGTGATTTGAGTCCTCAGTGGTATGCTGAAACCTGACGCTAGGTTCCCAAACTTCGAATGGGATCAATGCTTCGGACCCGTATACCAAAGAAAAAGGGGTCTCCCCCGTACTTGACTTTGACGTCGTTCGATATGCCCATAGCACCTCGGGTAATACTTCTCTCCATTTCCCCTTTGCGTCATCTAACCTTTTCTTTAAGTTTCGAATGATGGTTTTGTTTGTGCACTCAGCCTGACCATTTGCACTTGGGTGGTAAGGCGCTGGTAAAATCCTTTTGATTTTATGGTCCTCGAGGAATTTTGTTACTTTGCTGCCGATGAATTGTTTCCCATTGTCACATGCTATTTCGGCAGGTATCCCGAACCGACATATAATGTGGTCCCATATGAAGTCGATGACTTCTTTTTCTCTTATCTTCTCGAAGGCCTGCGCTTCTACCCATTTTTAGAAGTAGCAAGTCACAAACAAAATAAATTTAGCTTTACCTGGCGCCGTTGGTAGAGGGCCGACAATGTCCATCCCCCATTTTATGAATGGCCATGGGGATAGGAGCGAATGGAGTTGTTCACCGGGTTGATGGATCATCGGTGCAAATCTTTGGCATTTATCACACCTTCGAACGAACTCCTTGGTATCCTTTTCCATGCTATCCCAATAATACCCTGCTCTGATCACCTTGCGAACCAAAGAGTCGGCACCAGAATGGTTCCTACAAGTGCCCTCGTGGATTTCTCGTAATACGTAATCGGTGTCCCCGGGTCCCAAGCACACTGCTAGTGGTCCATCGAAGGTTCTTCTATACAACGTTCCATTTTCATCGAGTGAGAATCGAGCTGCTTTGGCTCGAAGTGTTCTCGACTCTTTTGAGTCCGTGGGGAGCTTCCCATGCTACAAGTAGTCGATGTACTTATTCCTCCAATCCCACGTTAAACTTGTTGAATTAATTTCTGCATGGTCTTCTTCAACCACCGACCTCGATAGTTGGACGACAGTCCCCGGGACGATATCATCTTCTTCAACTGGTGACCCCAAGTTTGCAAGTGCATCGGCCTCGCTATTCTGTTCACGAGGTATATGGTCCAGTGTCCATTCCTTAAAGCGGTGCAATATCACTTGAAGTTTGTCTAAGTACCTATGCATTCGATCGTCTCGAACCTCGAAGCTCCCGTTTACTTGATTTACTACCAAAAGGGAGTCACACTTTGCCTCGATGACCTTTGCTCCAAGGCCCTTGGCTAGTTCGAGACCTGCAATCATGGCCTCATACTCGGTCTCATTGTTAGTCAATTTAGAAGTTTTGATAGATTGCCTAATGACACTGCCTGTGGGCGGTTTTAAAATGATGTCGATCCTGGATCCTTTCACATTCGAGGCACCGTCTATGAAGAGGGTCCATACCTCCGATGATGTACCCGTTTTTAGCAAGAGTTCTTTTTCTACTTCGGGTACGAGGGCAGGCGCGAAATCGGCCACAAAGTTTGCCAAATTTTGAGACTTAATAGCCGTTCGAGGCTGATATTCGATATCATACCCTCCAAGTTCGATGGCCCATTTGGCCAATCTTCCCGATAATTCGGGCTTATGCAAGACACTTCGAAGTGGGTACGTACTCAATACACATATAGGATGGCATTGAAAATATGGTTTTAATTTCCTAGATGCGCTTATTAATGCAAGAGATAACTTTTCCAAATGTGGGTACCTAGTTTCAGCATCTCCTAGGGTCCGACTCACATAATAGATAGGAAATTGCGTACCTTGCTCTTCTCGAACCAACACGCCACTTACCGCCACCTCGGACACGGCTAAATACAAGTAGACTGTTTCATCCTCCATCAGAGAATAGAGCAGGGGTGGGCTCGAGAGATACCGTTTTAATTCTTCTAAGGCTTGTTGGAACTCGGAAGTCCATACGAAGTTGTTCTTCTTCTTGAGTAGGGAAAAGAAATGATGGCTCCGATCTGATGACCTTGAGATAAATCGGCCTAGGGCAGCTATCCGTCCGGTCAGTCGTTGTACGACTTTCACATTGTTCACTAAGGTGATTTCCTCGATGGCTTTGATTTTATCGGGATTGATCTTGATACCCCTGTTCGATACCATGAAGCCCAAGAACTTGCCCGAGATGACCCCAAAAGCGCATTTATCGGGGTTGATCTCGATGGCTTTGATTTTACTTTCTTAGGATATCGAATGTCACCTGCAAATTGGTCAAATGGTTCTCTGCGCGCAGGAACTTAACTAGAATGTCATCAATTTAAACTTCCATTGATTTGCCTATTTGATGTTTGAACATCTTATTAACTAGGCATTGATATGTGGCTCCTGCATTTTTTAGCCCGAAGGGCATTACATTATAACAATACGTACCAAACTTCGTGATGAACAAAGTCTTTTCCTGGTCCTCCGGGTTCATTTGAATTTGGTTGTACCCGGAGTAGGCATCGAGAAAAGTAAGTATCTCGTGGCCGGCCGTAGCATCGATCAAACGATCGATGTTGGGCAATGGGAAAGAATCTTTAAGGCATGCTTTGTTCAAATCTTTGTATTCTACACACATTCTAAGTTTATTCCACTTTTTAGGGACTACCACTACGTTAGCTAGCCATTCGGGATATTTTACTTCCCTAATGGATCCTATCTTGAGAAGTTTGGTTACCTCTTCTTTGATGAATGTATGCTTTTCCTCGGACTGAGGTCTCCTCTTTTGCTTCACCGGTTTAAATCTGGGATCGACACTTAGTTGATGGGTAGTTATTTCCGGTGGGATCCCTGTCATATCTAAGTGGGACCAGGCGAAGCAATCAATGTTATCGATAAGAAATTGAAGGAGTTTTTTTGCTGAGTTCGGGGGTTAAACCCGTCCCGAGGTATACCTTTCGTTCTGGAAGATGCTCGACCAATATGGCCTGCTCGAGTTCTTCGACTGTGGACTTCGTCGCATCCGATTCCTCGGGGGCAGTGAAGGCTCGGGGGATGAGGAAATCTTCTTCTTCGCCCTCGGCCACCTGTTTCATCGATCACCTGTCCCTTGGGCTCAACCGAGGGTATGGGCTGTTATTGCTATTTGGCCACCTATTTGTCTTTTGACTTTTCCGATGTGGATGGTGTCGATACCGGTGCCAAGTCGTGTGATGCTCTCCATATACTGTTTTCACGCCATCCTTTGTTGGGAACTTCATCATTTGATGAAGGGTCGATGGCACCGCCCTCATGCTATGGATCCACGGCCTTCCAAGCAAAGCATTATACCTCATGTCACCTTCGATGACATGAAATTTGGTGTCCTGTATGGTTCCGGCCACGTTGACTGGGAGGATGATTTTCCCCTTCGTCGTTTCACTTGCCATGTTGAAGCCATTCAACACTCGAGATGCTAGTATGATTTGACTGAGCAACCCGAGCTGCTCTACGACCCTTGACCTAATTATATTTGCCGAACTACCTGGATCCACGATAACACGTTTAACTTGAACTTTATTTAAACGGATAAAAATTACTAGTGCATCGTTGTGAGGCTGAGATAAGGCCTCGATGTCTTCTTCGGTGAATGCGAGGGTGCCATCGGGCATGTAGTCCCGAGTCCGTTTCTCCCTTGTGATGGATATTTGGTACGTTTGAATATAGGTCCCTGTGGGACGTCGACTCCACCAATGATCATGTGAATGACATGTTGAGGTTCTTCAGGTTCATTCTTCCTGTTTGCATCTCTTTCTCGGAAATGGTTCTTGGCTCGGTCACTGAGAAATTCATGAAGATTCCCCTCGTTGAACAACCAGGCTACCTGCTCTCTAAGCTGCCTGCAATCCTCGGTCCTATGCGCATGAGTACCATGATACTTGCACATCAAGTTGGGGTTCCTCTAAGAAGGATCGGTCTGTATAGGCTTGGGCCATCTGGTATCTCTAATTTTGCCAATGGCTGAGACGATACCCGAGGCATCGACGCTGAAGTTGTACTCCGATAATCAGGGTGCCTCTGCCGGTCCCAAGTGCCTATCAAACCCGATTTTGCTCATGAGTCCACGGGAACTTTGACCTCGATCTGTTCTTCGATCATTCCGAGGTATGTTACGCCTTGAAATGTTCCTTCGATCCCCGACGTATGGCTGATATCTTTCCTTATTCGACCTTGACCCCCTGTCTGCATTTCCTGATTCCTTTGCTAGTAACCTGCTTGGATAAACTGAGCCTGAGGGGGCACCCAACTGGTCATCCTCGACCTTAATTTTTGACCGGTACCTGTTATGCACATCCGCCCAAGTCACGGCGGGATACTCGATCAAGTTCTGCTTCAGCTGCTTTGAAGCTATCGAACTTCATTCATTTAGCCCCTGAGTGAAGGCTTGTACGGCCCAGCCATGGTAGACCGGTGGTAACTCCATCTGTTGTGACTAGAAGCGGGAGTGTCACGACCCGATCCACCCTCGGGAGTCGTGATGGCGCCTACTCGTAGAAGCTAGGCAAGCCAAATTTAATTACCTTTCGTTTACAACATAGTCCCTTTTATCAATTTATCGCAACAATATCAAAATAACGAAATTTAATAGTAGCGGAAGTTTTAATTATAGAAACCGATGCGGAATAGTCAATATAAGCCTCTACCCAAGACTGGTGTCACAATACTCACGAACTGCTAAGGAATACTAAATACAAATGTCTGAATGAGCACATAAGTTGTTTGTCTCGAATACAAAGAGGCAACAGACTAAAAAGAGAGAATAAGGGAGACGCCGGGCCTGCGGACGCCTGCAAGGCTACCTCGGGTCCCGTTGGACTGAAGGCCTGCTCCCGTACTAATGCTGCTGCTGCTGCTGCTCGAAACCTGGACCTGTGCAAATAGCACAGAGTGTAGCACCAGCACAACCGACCCCATGTGCTGGTAAGTGCCTAGCCTAACCCCGGCGAAGTAGTGACGAGGCTAGACTGGACTACCACATAAACATGTACAATTATATATCTATATACAGCAGAATCGTAAATACAAGTCAAGTAAACAATATGGGGGGGAGGAAGCATGCTGTGGGGAGATAACAGTATTAATAGTAAATCCAGAATAACTATCTAAGGGCGGCTTGGAATTTACAGCGAACAAGAAACCAATACCCAAAAATATACACACTAGTATCAATGATTGTTGCGGCGATCAATCTGATCCCAATATTTAACAACACTGTTCCTGCGTGCAACCCGATCCATAAATATCATTGTTGCGGCATGCAACCCGATCCATAAATATCATTGTTGCGGCGTGCAACCCGATCCATATACATCATTCACCGCACGGCATCACCCTTCGTGCATTAACACTCTTCCTCACCTAATCAACAATCACAAACAAGGGCAAGGGAAAATAATACCACAAGAATAGAAGTCCCGGCAAGGGTACACAACAACAATTTAAAGACCCGACAAGGGTACAACAGCAATAACCAACAACATCCTGGCAAGGGAATAAATCATTACTCTTTTCTTTCTTTCACTTTCGTCTCATAGTTCACATTATCACTTGAGCCAATGCTCCAAAGAGTTACTTATCTCATAAACCTTCGCAATTTGTATTTCAACCCGAGCCAATGCTCCACTAAGTGTCAAGATCACAATTTCTTTCACAAGGTCTTTACAACATATAGGAGTCATCAATTAAGCATGGAAGGCATATCAACAACCAAACTATTCGCAAAATAAGGACTCACGGTCATGGTAGACACTAATGTATGGATACTCGTCACCATGCCTATACATCGTACTCGACAATTAGCACGCATCAAATAAGACTCAACTCCTATTCCCTCAAGCTAGGGTTAAACCAAACACTTACCTCGATGCCTTGAACTCAACTCAAGCCTCAACTATGGCTTTACCCCGTAATTCCACCTCCAATCCGCTCGAATCTAGCCACAAATTACTTGATTACATTAATAAACACTAAATGAATCGATTTGAATGCATAAAAATGAATTTCCCAAGTTTTTCCCAAAAATTCCAAAATTGCCCCCGGGCCACGTGGTCAAAACCCGAGGTTCGAACCGAAACCCGGTTACCCATTCCCCCACGAACTCAAATATGCAATTTTTTTTAAAATCGGACCTCAAATTGAGGTCCAAATCCCCAATTTATAGAAAACCTAGGTTCTACCCAAAACCCCCAATTTCTCCCATGAAAATCATTGATTTTAAGTTGAAAACATGTTAAATAATGTTAATGATTGAAAGAGTTAAGTAAAAATCGACTTACAAATGATTTGGGATAAAACTTGTTCTTGAAAAATGGCCTAAGGAGTTGTATTTTGAAAGTGGGGTGAAAAATGACTTAAAATTCGTCTAAGTATGAAAAATGCAGGTTGCAGATGTGGGAAATACGAAGTTGTGTTCGCAATTGCGAACCCTGCAGGCTTGGGAAATGCGACATTACTGTTCGCATTTGCGAACTCAGGCCAAGCAGGGGACCTTCGCATTTGCGAATTGGTCTCGCATTTGCGAACCAGGGACCATCGCATTTGCGATGTTTGGCTTCGCATTTGCGAACCTTGGCCGGCCTAGGCTGGTTTCGCATTTGCGAACCAGCCTCCGCATTTGCGATAGCTGGACCTTCGCATTTGTGAACTCTGGCTTCGCAAATGCGAATCTTGCAGATCAGCTGATACCAGATTTTTCCAAAATGAGAAATGCAATCCGACACCTATCCAAAACTCACCCGAGCCCTCGGGGCTCCAAACCAAATATGCACACAACCTCAAAAACATCCTACGGACTCTTCCGTGCGATCAAATCGCCAAAATAACATCAAAAACAACAGATCAAGCCTCAAAACTCATGATTTCTTCCAACTTTTCATAAAACATCAATTTTCCATTTTAAGTCTGAAACACGTCAAACGACGTCCGATCTCAACCAAACTTTTTACAGAAAGTGCTTAAACCATATATAAGACTTGTGCCAGGCGCCGGAACCAAAATACGGGCCCGATACCACAGTCTTTTAATCAAATTTCATTTTCATTTTCCTTAATCATTTCCAGAAAACAATTTCACACGAAAATTCATTTCTCGGGCTTGGGACCTCGAAATTCGATTCCGGGCATACGCCCAAGTCCCATATTTTCCTACGGACCCTCCGGGACCGTCATATCACGGGTCCGGGTCCGTTTACCCAAAATGTTGACCGAAGTCAAATTTATTCAAATTAATATCAAAATTTAGCATTTTTGTCACAGAATTCATATTTAAGCTTTCCGGCTACGCGCCCGGACTGTGCACGCAAATCGAGGCAACCCTAAATGAGGTTTTCAAGGCCTCGGAAGGACGGAATGAGTAAGAAAACAGGTGATGACCCCTTTGGGTCGTCACATTCTCCACCTTTAAAACAACCGTTCGTCCTCGAACGGACAAAAGAAAGAAGTACATGTGTCGGGGAAAAGATGAGGATAACGACTCCGCATGTCAGACTCGGACTCACAGGTCGATGCCTCAGGAAGCTGACCTCTCCACTGAACACAAACAGAAGGGAAACTCTTGGATCTCAACTGACGAACCTGCCGGTCCAAAATGGCTACCGGCTCCTCCTCATAAGAAAGATCCTTGTCCAGCTGGACTGTGATGAAATCTAACACGTGGGCTGGATCGTCGTGATACCTCCGAAGCATGGACACATGAAAAACTAGATGCAGGGTTGATAAGCTGGGCGGCAATGCAAGTCTATAAGCCACCTCTCCCACTTGATCAAGAATCTCAAACGGACCAATGAACCTAGGGCTAAGCTTGCCCTTCTTCCCAAATCTCATCACGCCCTTCATAGGCGACACTCGGAGCAATACCCGCTCACCAACCATGAAAGCTACATCTCGAACCTTACGATCTGTATAGCTCTTTTGCCTAGACTGAGCTGAAGAAAGCCTATCCTGAATGATCTTGACCTTGTCCAAGGCCTCCTGAACCAAATCTGTACCCATTAACCGAGCCTCTCCCGGCTCAAACCATCCAACCGAAGACCGACACTGCCTACCATATAGAGCCTCATAAGGAGCCATCTGGATGCTCGACTGGTAGCTGTCGTTGTAGGCAAACTCCGCTAAAGGCAAGAACTGATCCCACGAGCCTCCAAAGTCAATAACACACGCTCAAAGCAAATCCTCCAAAATCTGAATAGTCCGCTCGGACTGGCCGTCCGTCTGGGGATAAAATGCTGTGCTCAACTCAACCCGTGTGCCCAACTCTCGCTGGACCGCTCCCCAGAAGCGCGAGGTAAACTGCGTACCCCGGTCCAAAATTATAGATACCGGCACACCATGAAGGCGAACAATCTCTCGGATATAGATCTCACCTAACCTCTCGGATGAATAGGAGACTGCCACAGGAATGAAATGCGCTGACTTGGTCAACCTATCAACAATGACCCAAACTGCATCGAACTTCTTCCGGGTCAACGGAAGTCCAGTAACGAAGTCCATAGTGATCCTCTCCCACTTCAACTCGGGAAGCTCAATCCTCTGAAATACACCACCAGGCCTCTGATGCTCGTACTTAACCTGCTGACAATTCAAACAACGAGCCACATATGCTACGATATCCTTCTTCATTCTACGCCACCAATAATGATGCCGCAAATCCTGATACATCTTCACGGCGCCCGGATGAATAGAGTACCTGGAGCTATGGGCCTCCTCTAAAATCAACTCTCGAAGCCCATCCACATTAGGCACACAAACTCGCCCCTGAAATCTCAAAACTCCATCCGCATCTAAGGTAACCTGCTTGGCACCTCCTCGCTGCACCGTGTCTCTAAGGACACACAAATGGGGATCATCAAACTGCCGATCACGGATACGCTCCAATAATGAAGAACGAGCGACCGTGCAAGCTAATACTCGGCTAGGCTCAGAAATATCCAGCCTCACAAATCGATTGGCCAAAGCCTGAACATCCAAAGCAAACGGCCTCTGATTGACCGGAATATAAGCAAGGTTGCCCATACTGGCTGACTTCCTACTCAAAGCATCGGCCACCACATTGGCCTTCCCCGGATGATATAAAATGGTGACATCATAATCCTTCAACAACTCCAACCATCTCCTTTGCCTCAAATTCAACTCCTTTTGCTTGAACAAGTACTGAAGACTCTTGTGGTCAGTGAACACCTCACATGCCACGCCATACAAATAATGCCTCCAAATCTTCAAGGCGTGAACAATGGCTGCTAACTCCAAATCATGAACCGGATAATTCTTCTCATGGATCTTCAACTGCCTCGAAGCATAGGCAATGACCTTGCCCTCCTGCATCAACACTGCTCCGAGCCCAATACGGGAAGCATCACAATAAACTGTATAGGGCCCTGAACCTGTGGGCAAAACCAACACCGGTGTCGTTGTCAGAGCTGTCTTGAGCTTCTGAAAGCTCTCCTCGCACTCATCCGACCATCTGAACTGGGCACCCTTCTGGGTTAATCTGGTCATCGGGGCTGCAATAGATGAAAATCCTTCCACGAACCGTCTGTAGTAGCCTGCCAACCCCAAGAAACTCCGAATCTCTATAGCTGATGCTGGTCTAGGCCAGTTCTTGACTGCCTCTATCTTCTTTGGGTCCACCTGAATACCCTCCGCTGATACAACATGACCCAGAAATGCAACTGAACCCAGCCAGAACTCACACTTGGAGAACATGGCATATAGACTATCCCTCAAAGTCTGAAGAACCATTCTAAGGTGCTGCTCGTGCTCTTCCTGGCTGCGGGAGTACACCAAAATATCACCAATAAAGACTATCACGAACATGTCCAAATATGGCCTGAACACTCGGTTCATCAACTCGATAAACGCCGCTGGGGCATTGGTCAACCCAAATGACATGACCAAGAACTCATAATGCCCATACCGAGTACGGAAAGTTGTCTTAGGGACATCGGATGCCCTAATCCTCAACTGATGGTAGCCAGATCGCAAGTCAATCTTGGAAAATACTCTGGCACCCTGAAGCTGGTCGAACAAATCATTAATCCTCGGTAGTGGATACTTATTCTTGACCGTTACTTTGTTCAATTGCCGGTAATCAATACACATTCTCATTGACCCATCCTTCTTCTTGAAAAATAACACCGGCGCACCCCAAGGAGACACACTGGGTCTAATGAAACCCTTCTCAAGCAAATCCTGTAACTGCTCTTTTAACTCCTTTAACTCCGGCGGGGCCATACGATATGGTGGAATAGAAATGGGCTGAGTGCCCGGAACCAGATCAATGCAGAAATCAATATCCCTGTCGAGTGGCATAACCGGTAGGTCTGAAGGGAAAACATCAGGGAGTTCACAAACAACGGGCACAGAATCAATAGAGGGAACCTCAGCACTGGAGTCCCGAACATAAGCTAAATAAGCCAAACACCCCTTCTCGACACTACACCGAGCCTTCACATTGATTTGACACGGCGGGTAGAATGACCTGGAGTCCCTCTCCACTCTAAGCGAGGCATACCTGGTAAAGCTAAAGTCACAATCTTGGCATGGCAGTCCAAGATAGCGTGATAGGGTGATAACCAGTCCATCCCCAATATGATATCAAAGTCGACCATATCTAAAAGCAACAGATCTACACGAGTCTCCAGATCCCTAATCACCACAACACAAGAGCGATGGACTCGATCGACCACAATGGAATCACCCACCGGCGTAGACACATAAACAGGAATACCCAATGCATCACTAGGCATGATCAAATACGGGGCAAAATAGGATGACACATACGATTATGTAGACCCCGGATCAAACAACACTGAAGTATCTCTATCACAAACCAGAACCGTACCTGTAATGACTGCATCTGAAGCCTCTGCCTCGGGCCTAGCCTGAAGAGCATAACATCGGGGCTGGGCCCCACCACTCTGATCTACCTCCCTAGGACGGCCTGCTGCTGGCTGGCCTCCACCTCTGGCGGTCCGAGCTCCACCTCTATGACCTCTACCTCCACCTCTGGCACCTCTACCTCCACCTCTAGCTGGCTGCGGAGCATCTGGTGCCTGAATCATAGGACGGGGACCCTGCTGCTGCGACTGAGTACCCCTCAATCTCGGGCAAGCCCTCCTGATGTGACCATACTCACCACACTCATAGCATCCCTCCGAACGCTGTGGCTGAGGAAACTGTGGCTGGCCTTGGCGACCTGAATGACCTCCACGGAAACTCTAAAGTGGCGGTGCGCTGATAGGAGCTGGCGGTGCACTGAATGACTGCTGATCAGAATAGTGTGCCTGAGAACCACGGCCACCTGATGTACCATGAGAAACCTGGAGAGCTGACTGAAAGGGCCTAGGAGGATGGCCTCTACCATATGAATCTTTACCTCCAGACAAGGTACCACTAAATCTGCCGGAATGACGGGCTCTCTTGTCTCCCCCGTGACCACCTCCATGTGACAGAACCATCTCAGCTCTGCGGTCCACATTGGCCGCCTCCTGAAAGCTGATCTCACTGCCAGTCTCCCGAGCCATCTGGAGACGAATCGGCTGAATCAAACCATCAATAAATTGCCTCACCCTCTCTCTCTCAGTGGGAAGTATGACAAGAGCATGGCGAGCTAGATCAATGAACCTGGTCTCGTACTGAGTGACCGTCATAGAACCCTGCTGGAGGCACTCAAACTGCCTCAGATAAGCATCACTCTGAGTAACGGGGAGAAACTTCTCCAGAAACAACTCTGAAAACTGATCCCGAGTCAAAGATGGCGACCCGGCTGGTCTGGCTAAACAGAAATCCCTCCATCAAGTCTTGGCGGATCCAGATAGGCGAAATGTAGCAAAATTAACTCCATTGGACTCAACAATGCCCATGTTCCGAAGAACCTAGTGGCAACTGTATAAGAAATCCTGGGGGTCCTCAGAAGAAGCACCACTGAATGTAGTAGTAAAGAGCTTGGTGAACCTATCCAGCCTCCACGAAGCATCTGCGGACATAGCCACTCCATCGCTGGTCTGAGAAACTACCCCCGACTGAATTGCCATAGCTGGCTGAACCACTGGAATCTGACCCTGGGGAGCTACCTGCTCCGGAGTACGGGTAGCAGGAGTCTAGGCTCCTCCTCCAGCCTGAGAAGTGTCTAGTGCTACAGGAAGCAATCCTGCTCGAGTGACACTCTCCATGAGGCCCACCAACCGGACCAAAGCGTCCTGAAGAACTGGGGTAGCAATAAACCCCTCTGGGACCTGAGCTGGGCCCACCGGAACTGCTGCGGCTGGGGCCGGAACCTCCTCCTCAAAGTCAACCTGAGGCCCCACCGCTGGTGCTGCTGCTTGAGGCTGAGCCCTGCCCCTACCTCGGCCTCTAGTACGGCCTTGTCCTCGCCCTCTACCCCTAGCGGGAGCTACCTGGGGCTCGGACTGCTGATCGGTAGATGAAGAAGCGCGTGTTCTCGCCATCTACGAAAGAACAGAGTAGAAATCCAATTAGCATTGAGAAACAGAATCGCACGACTAGAAGGAACAAATGTGAAACTTTTCTTAACTCTGTAGCCTCTAGGGGATAAATAAAGACGTCTCCGTACCGATCCCTCAGACTCTACCAAGTTTTTCCGTGAGTTGTGAGACCTATGTAACCTAGTGCTCTGATACCAACTTGTCACGACCTGGATTTCCCACCCTCGGGAGTCGTGATGGCGCCTACTCGTAGAAGC
Source organism: Nicotiana attenuata (assembly GCF_001879085.1). Lineage (NCBI taxonomy): Eukaryota > Viridiplantae > Streptophyta > Magnoliopsida > Solanales > Solanaceae > Nicotiana > Nicotiana attenuata. Next base: position 323,340 of record NW_017670777.1, on the reverse strand, counting down.
TAGGCAAGCCAAATTTAATTACCTTTCATTTACAACATATTCCCTTTTATCAATTTACGGCAACAATATCAAAATAACGAAATTTAATAGTAGCGGAAGTCTTAATTATAGAAACTGAATCAAAATGCGAAATAGTCAATATAAGCCTCTACCCAAGACTGGTGTCACAATACTCACGAACTGCTAAGGAATACTAAATACAAATGTCAGCACATAAGCTATTTGTCTCAAATACAAAGAGGCAACAGACTAAAAAGAGAGAATAAGGGAGACGTCGGGCCTGCGGACGCCTGTAAGGCTACCTCGGGTCCCGCTGGACTGAAGGCCTGCTCCCGTACTAATGTTGCTGCTGCTGCTGCTCGAAACCTAGACCTGTGCAAATAGCACAGAGTGTAGCATCAGCACAACCGACCCCATGTGCTGGTAAGTGCCTAGCCTAACCCCGGCGAAGTAGTGACGAGGCTAGACTGGACTACCACATAAACCTGTACAATTATATATCTATGTACATCGGAATCGAAAATAAAAGTCAAGTAAACAATATGGGGGGGAAGCATGCTGTGGGGAGATAACAGTATTAATAGTAAATCCAGAATAACTATCTAAGGGCAGCTTGGAATTTACAGCGGACAAGAAACCAATACCCAAAAATATACACACTAGTATCAATGATTGTTGCGGCGCGCAACCCGATCCCAATATTTAACAACACTGTTGCGGCGTACAACCCGATCCATAAATATCATTGTTGCGGCGTGCAACCTGACCCCAATATTTAACAACATTTTTGCGGCGTGCAACCCGATCCATATCATTTAACATTGTTGCGGCGCGCAACCCGATCCATATATATCATTCACTGCACGGCATCACCCTTCGTGCTTTAACACTCTTCCTCACCCAATAACAATCACAAACAAGGGCAAGGGAAAATAATACCACAAGAATAGAAGTCCCGGCAAGGGTACACAACAACAATTTAAAGATCCGGCAAGGGTACAACATCAATAACCAACAACATCCCGGCAAGGGAATAAATCATTACTCTTTTCTTTCTTTCACTTTCGTCTCATAGTTCACATTATCACTTGAGCCAATGCTCCGAAGAGTTACTTATCTCATAAACCTGCGCAATTTGTATTTCAACCCGAGCCAATGCTCCACTAAATTTCAAGATCACAATTTCTTTCACAGGGTCTTTACAACATATAGGATTCCTGAAGCTGCTCTATCAATTCCTTTAACTCCGCCGGTGCTATACGATACGGTGGAATAGAAATGGACTGAGTGCCCGGCACCAAATCTATACCGAAGTTAATATCCTTATCCGGCGGCATGCTTGGCAGGTCTGTAGGAAATATATCTGGGAAATCTCTCACCACCGGAACTGAATCAATACTAGGAGTCTCTACACTGACATCCCTCACAAAGGCCAAATAAGAAAGCCAACCCTTCCCAACCATCTGTTGGGCCTTCAAGTATGAAATCACCATGCTGGAAACATAATCCGACAAACCTCGCCACTTAATTCGTGGCATCCCAGGCACAGCCAACATCACCATCTTAGCGTGACAGTCTAGAATAGCATGACACGGAGACAACCAATCCATGCCCAATATCACATAAAAATCAACCATACTAAGAAGCAAAAGGTCTACTCTGGTCTCCAAACCCCCAATACTCACCACACAAGACCGATATACGCGGTCCACCACAATAGTATCGCCCACAAGAGTGGATACATGAATAGATGAGACAAGAGACTCACGAGGCATATNTATCATTGTTGCGGCGTGCAACCCGATCCATTTAACAACACTGTTGCGGCGTGCAACCCGATCCATAAATATCATTGTTGCGGCGTGCAACCCGATCCATAAATATCATTAACATTGTTGCGGCGCGCAACCCGATCCATATACATCATTCACCGCACGGCACGCCTTTCGTGCTTTAACACTCTTCCTCACCCGATCAACAATCACAAACAAGGGCAAGGGAAAATAATACCACAAGAATAGAAGTCCCGGCAAGGGTACACAACAACAATTTAAAGATCCGGCAAGGGTACAACATCAATAACCAACAACATCCCGGCAAGGGAATAAATCATTACTCTTTTCTTTCTTTCACTTTCGTCTCATAGTTCACATTATCACTTGAGCCAATGCTCCGAAGAGTTACTTATCTCATAAACCTGCGCAATTTGTATTTCAACCCGAGCCAATGCTCCACTAAATTTCAAGATCACAATTTCTTTCACAGGGTCTTTACAACATATAGGAGTCATCAATTAAGCATGGAAGGCATATCAACAACCAATATTCGCAAAATAAGGACTCTCGGTCATGCTAGACACCAATGTATAGATACTCGTCACCATGCCTATACATCGTACTCGACAATTAGCAAGCATCAAATAAGACTCAACTCCTATTCCCTCAAGCTAGGGTTAAACCAAACACTTACCTCGATGCCTTGAACTCAACTCAAGCCTCAACTATGGCTTTACCCCGTAATTCCACCTCCAATCCGCTCGAATCTAGCCACAAATTACTTGATTACATTAATAAACACTAAATAAATCGATTTGAATGCATAAAAATGAATTTCCCAAAGTTTTTTCCAAAATTCCAAAATTGCCCCCGGGCCCACGTGGTCAAAACCCGAGGTTCGAACCGAAACCCGGTTACCCATTCCCCCACGAACTCAAATATGCAATTTATTTTAAAATCGGACCTCAAATTGAGGTCCAAATCCCCAATTTATAGAAAATCTAGGTTCTACCCAAAACCCCCCAATTTCTCCCATGAAAACCATTGATTTTAAGTTGAAAACATGTTAAATGATGTTAATGATTGAAAGAGTTAAGTAAAAATCTACTTACAAATGATTTGGGATGAAACTTGTTCTTGAAAAATCGCCTAAGGAGTTGTATTTTGAAAGTCGGGTGAAAAATGACTTAATATTCGTCTAAGTATGAAAAATGCCGGTTGCAGATGTGGGAAATGCGAAGTTGGGTTCGCAATTGCGAACCCTGCAGGCTTGAGAAATGCGACATTACTGTTCACATTTGCGAACTCAGGCCAACCAGGGGACCTTCACATTTGCGAATTGGGTCTCGCATTTGCGAACCAGTGACCATCGCATTTGCGATGTTTGGCTTCGCATTTGCGAACCTTGGCCGGCCTAGGCTGGTTTCGCCTAGGCTGGTTTCGCATTTGCGAACCAGCCTCCGCATTTGCGATAGCTGGACCTTCGCATTTGCGAACTCTGGCTTCGCAAATGCGAATCCTGTAGATCAGCTGATACCAGATTTTTCCAAAATGAGAAATGCAATCCGACACCTATCCAAAACTCAGCCGAGCCCTCGGGGCTCCAAACCAAATATGCACACAACCTCAAAAACATCCTACGGACTCATCCGTGCGATCAAATCGCCAAAATAACATCAAAAACAACGGATCAAGCCTATAAACTCATGATTTCTTCCAACTTTTCATAAAACATCAATTTTCCATTTTAAGTCCGAAATTACAGAAAGCGCTTAAACCATATATAAGACTTGTACCGGGCGCCGGAACCAAAATACGGGCCCGATACCATAATCTTTTAATTAAATTTCATTTTCATTTTCCTTAATTATTTCCAGAAAATAATTTCACACAAAAATTCATTTATCGGGCTTGGGACCTCGGAATTCGATTACGGGCATACGTCCAAGTCCCATATTTTCCTACGGACCCTCCGGGACCGTCAAATCATGGGTCCGGGTCCGTTTACCCAAAATATTGACCGAAGCCAAATTTATTCAAATTAATATCAAAATTTAGCATTTTCTCACAGAATTCATATTTAAGCTTTCCAGCTACGCGCCCAGACTGCGCACGCAAATCGGGGCAACCCTACATGAGGTTTTCAAGGACTCGGAAGCACGGAATGAGTAAGAAAACAGGTGATGACCCCTTTGGGTCGTCACAGGGAGACAAATTCCCTCAGCATCTCGTTCTCCCTTTGCTTTATTTTGAATACATCAGACTTCCTTGTTGCGACTTTTATGGCGCCGGCATGTGCCTTTACAAATGAGTCTACCAACATGGCAAATGAATCAATAGAGTTCGGGGGTAAGTTATGGTACCAAATCATGGCACCCTTAGACAGATTTTCCCCAAACCTTTTTAGCAAAACAGACTCAATCTCATCGTCTTCCAAATTATTTCCTTTTATGCCACAAGTATATGTGGTGATGTGCTCGTTGGGATCAGTGGCCCCGTTGTATTTTGGGATGCCTGGCATCTGAAACTTTTTTGGTGGGCTTCAGAGTCGCACCCTGGGGGAATGGTTTTTGCACGAACTTTTTCGAGTCTAGTCCTTTAAAAATCCCCGGTATTTGGTCGACCCTCGAGTTTTATGTTTCCACCTTTTTGTCGTTGTCCTAAATTCTTTTTTCTCCTAACTTGATCCTCTTCGTGAGTTCCTCGAGAATTCTCATGACGGTGGGGTCAGTTACCGAGCCGTTGTTTCTTGATCTCTCCGGGGTTGGCTCAACACGATGAGCGATTTCTGGCCCAGCCGTGCTCGGATTCTTTTGCTGACTCTGCAACTGGGCGATAGCAACTTGTTGTGCTTGCAACATCTCAAAAATCACTTGTAGACTAACTTCTCTTTCTCCTTGAGCCTGTGTCCTTTGAGCGTCAGGTTGATCCCCTTCGCGTACACTTCCTTCGACATCAGTGTCCAAATTGACGCTCACGGCAATGTGTGAACCAACATCGACGGGGTTTGGCGCTGGTGCTACCCCAGGGTTCAGCGGTGGCACACCGGTCTCTGCAGTTGTTGTATTGTTTTCTCCATGGGATCCGAGACAGTCGTTTCCATGCACGGGTGCGTTTGCTGAGCTAGACATATCTTAGGCTGAAATCAAAGAATCTTTGACAAGAAAAGTGTGAAGAATAACGTGTGTTATCAGAAAACTAGCACTAAAATAAACACTATTATCTTTAACCCCACGGTGGGCGCCAAACTGTTTACCTCGAAAAATGGGTGTAACTATTAAAGGTGATTTGTGGTTTTAAAGATAGGTGATTTATTCCAATACTTGTGAATATACAAGTAATATTAGGTTTAAGTAAGAAGAATTGATGAACCAAACCAGTGTTGTTAGAGCAACGGGGACCTCGAGCTCGATTATACCGGGGGCCTTGAGGTGAGTTAAGAGCAAATAAAGTATGAACAATAAAGTAAAAACAATAAAACTGAAGAATAATTGTGGAGCACAGTAAACGAGAAAAGCATAGTAGAGTGTTCTTTTGCAGTGAATGAGATGATCTTTACAAATGATTGGAGTCCCCTTTATATAGAAGGAAAAAACCCTAATATGGTACATTTCCAATTATGGTAAAGAATCCTATTGGTACAACTGTATAACAATACGGACTCGTACTATTTCTTACAAATCTTATCCCTTAATTTATGCCCTGATCCACGTGTCCTTGAGAAATTTCCGTTCTTTCTTGAGTGTCATCGAAATTGTACTGCCCTCGAGGCAGATCATGACCGGTCTCCGATTTGCTCCTTCGAGGTATGCATTTTCTAGTCAGATCTGGTCTTTACTTCGTGCCGCCCGAACTCGAGCCCTGGGTACCGTTAAGTCCTCGAAATCGAGCTCTCCGATTTCGACCGTATGCAACATGTAATTCCCACTTGGTGAAACATTTGAATTCACCATTGTAATAATAAAGTACCATTTGTGCTACATCATTGTAGACTATCAAGATTTCAGCGTGATTCCTATTAAAAGATAAATAGTAAAACTTTAATTTATATGTTTCAAAGTTCACCCCAAGAAGTGAATATGACATTAACATACTTTCAAAACACAGATAGTTTACTTTTCCCTAACAAAAGATTAGCAAGTGTTAGGTGACATGGTTAACTGTCTCATCTTAATGACCGGCAATTGAAAGATATAATAATAATTGCTGTGTAGGAATTATTGATTGAGATGAAGTTGGATTCACTATCTTTATTGGGACAATCTCTTGAAATTTCTTACTTGTCTCTCTACGTAAATACTTTGTTGCAAATAAATATATTACTAGAAAAATATGTTTCTTAATAAAAGTGCATGGTTATTTTCTTTGTAATTGTTTGTTATATCCTATTTCCCTGCCGCTGTAGAGATTTGAAAGACAAACTAATATTAGTACAACAAACTATGCTCTTGACAATAGAAAAGAAACAACAAAAAGGTATATATACATAAGATGTGGGATGCATGGAATACTCAACACAAGATAGTACGTAGTTTGAAAATTTTAACTCAAAAATATGGTAAAATGAGCAATCACCTTTTCCACCTTCTCTGTTAATGTTTCAGGCTCAGCTTCTTACTACTTCTTCACCAGACTGTCATCTTCTTTCTTCAGTCATCTTCTTCTATTTATCCGCTAAACTTTCGCATTATTTATTTTCAGCGAAATTGACTTGTAAGTTCAGTTCTATTTAATTCGCAAAAAACATTTGTATTCATACAAACCTCTCATGTTCTTCCTTGTCTTTGTTTATCAATTGATTTTCTGATATGAGTTCTAAATCTACTTTTACCGTTTGCTATTGAGTTGTATGTGTACTGTATAAAATAGTCATAATTTGGAGATGAGTAGAATTTAATTGAGTTCAAATTGTTTCGCCTTAATTTTCTCTATTTTTTTCATTGTTATGTGCATCTTTTACGTTACTAAGAGTGCAACTGTAAACCATTTTGGTATCTTGGACGTTAAAAAATATTTTAAACTCGAGATGAATTTATTAGAAACACTTCTTGGATCACTGCATTAAAAAAGTTACCATGGATACCGAATATAAATACCCAATGACCCAAATAAATGACCAATCATCTTCATTTTTGCAAATCTCAAGCTCTGTCTTTCACTTGAGAAGTGCAAGAAATATAACTGGTACTACATGACTTAATATACACGTGTAACGCACGTGCCGAGAAACTAGTTATTATAAAGTGGGAACCTTAAAGCTAAAAGTCAAATTACCCATATACCTTTTCTAAATTTTTTAACTATCTCACTTATTAAAAGAACAGATGTATACTAGCAACGTTTCGTACTCCTTTATTAATAGACACAACCATTCATATCTATCTTCTTTATTGAAGTTAGACTTTTTGTTCAACTAAGTTAGATCAATATTATTTTTTACACTACGATGTCCTTCCATTCACTTTCGAAATTGTCACCGGAAATAAAGATTTCTTGAAGTTTTTTATTTCACTGGACAATGCAAGTGAATCAAAATAAGTTGATTGGAAAACACGTGCATTGAATATTTGCCCCGATAAACATACTCTATTTCAAGGTAAAAGGATGAAGAAATTCACGTTGATTTTGACTTTTAAGTTGCACTCAGAGGTTAGTGGCATTCCACTACTTTAAGATATGGCTATTGCGATCATGGTTATGGTTATACTACGCAGCGTAAAAAAAAAAAAAAAAAAAAAAAAAAAAAAAAGCAGTAGCAAATACGAGACTTCTCAAAATTTTCAATAACTAATTATCATGTATGATCGACCCAAATTCCTTAAGTTCTTTCCTTAATTGTATGTGTATAAGATGAGACGACTGATATAGGAACACTCAATAAGTCAGTGTTTCATCTATTATTTTTTATATTAGTACTATATATTATTTATACAATAAATAACGTAGGATTTGGTTGGAGAATATTTTACTTAATTTTGTTAAGAGGATAATTGAAATTGCACCAAGAGTTGCAGGTTTCTCCTACATCTTCTATCACATTAATTAAAAGAATCTTATATAATTATTATTAATGTCGGCTTTAAAAAAGTAACTATTTGGGTAAATCGAGTATATATGGGTTTAAACTAACAGTTGAAGATTGAGATTTTGAACACCTAAGATTACATGATTTGGCAAAAATAACAAACTAATTATTCGTTTTAGTGTTACATGTGTAGCTACGGTCACTTGACAGTCAAAGTAAGAATATTTAGTTTAATCGTTCTCTTGGTAAATGAAGCATTTAATTAAATCACTAATCTTAAACTTTCAAGTGTCCAATTTTGCTTATTTGTGCGAGTTTTGTCTTTCATATGGAGAAAAATATTGTGATGCAGATTTTTGCGGAAAATATTTTTTTCTTCAAAAACCAAGTTAATGTTATGGTCACACAGTTCATTATTGGTCACAGATAAGCTGGTATAATTCAGATACTTACTGCTATCAAATTTTAATTTGTTCTCTGACTTTCCTTTTTTTAATGAAATTTTGTACTTTCATTGTAGTTCTTGGAAAAGAGATAGTGCTCAACATTTGTTAAGTCAAATGGTTTCGATGGGTAAGACTTGGTACTTTTAGTTTATTAAATATTTATTCTTGATTGAATTTTCACAAATTTAAATATTTTCATTTTTAGGGTAGTAGGGTAGGTAGTCTAGAGTGTTCATAATAGTAGTATTAGCACACAGTCTCTCTTTCTGTTGATAGTATATGTTTTTATGACTAACCGTTTTTTTCTTTCGTTGTTGATCACCTTACTATCTTGTTGTTTTTATTCTGCTTTCATATGACTTTTTGGTGTTGTCCTTTCTTGTCTATATTTTCATTAATGTAGTGCTTATGCTTTCCTGAGCCGAGGGTCTATTGGAAACAACCTCTTTATCCTCACAAGGTAGGGGTAAGGTCTGCGTACACACTATCCTCCCCAGACCCCACAATGTGGGATAATAGTGGGTGTGTTGTTGTTGTTGTAAATATTTTCATCTTTGACGTGTGTGAGTATCATATGGAGAAAGATATTTTTAAAAAAATTTGTGAAAAATATTTTATCTTACACTCTGTTTGGATCATTGTTCCCTATCGTTTTATAATGTAATGTATTGTATTGTATCGTATTGTACCGTATCGTTTTATGAATACAATGTTTGGATAGATTATATTGTTTGTTATTGTTAAATAATATTTTGTTGTTTGGTTTGACTGTATCGTACTGTAGAGTCCATTACTCAAATGGTCACTCAACTATCCCAAATTATCTCCTAAAGTCACTTTTCTTTCGTTTGTAACAACAAAGTCACTGAACTATGCCTATTGCACTCAGATTGTCACTCAACTAGATTTTCCAAATTTTGCATGGCCAAATACCTATTTTACCCTCTAAATTATAAATATTTATCTTCTTTTTATTTTTTTAAAACCTNGACTTACCTATAGAATAAGTAAATATTATTTATATATTAAAAAAATAAAAAGTATTTAAGCATCTATAATGCTGGAATAACAAAATAATGAGCATAGTAAAAAAATTAATTAGAATAAGTTGTTCGTAATAATAATTTTAGTATTAACAACAAAAATTCAAAAATTTATTTATACAATTCAGAATGAAAGAAAAATAAAGGTTGTAAAATATATATTCCATGCACGTAATATAAAAATAATTATTTAAATAAAGGTATTTTTATAATATACACTATATATTCTTGAAAAATATGCTTAATTATATTATTATGTTTCTACCAACTTTCCGACAACACAAAGTTATGTCACCGGAAAGAAGGGGAACTATCTGTATAGGGTAAAATATGCTATGTTAAGTCGTGCATGGAATATATATAATATAATTGAGCATAATTTTCAAGAATATATAATTATATTATAAAAATAGCTTTATTTAAATAACTATTTTTATATCACCGTGCATGGAATATATATTTTACAACCTTTATTTTCTTTCATTCTGAATTGTGTAAATAAATTTTTGAATTTTTGTTGTTAATACTAAAATTATTATTATGAAAAAATTATTCTAATTAATTTTTTTACTATGCTCATTATTTTGTTATTCCAGTATTATAGATGCTTAAATACTTTTTATTTTTTTAATATATAAATAATATTTATTTATTCTATAGGTAAGTCCATAATATAAATTGAAAAGAGAAAAATCATAATATTAAAAAGTTTTAAAAAAATAAAAAGAAGATAAATGTTTATAATTTAGAGGGTAAAATAGGTATTTGGCAATCCAAAATTTGGAAAATCTAGTTGAGTGACATTCTGAGTGCAATAGGCATAGTTCAATGACTTTGTTGTTACAAACGAAAGAAAAGTGACTTTAGGAAATAATTTGAGATAGTTGAGTGACCATTTGAGTAATTGACTTCGTACTGTACTATAACTGATAAGTTTACTAAAATACCCTCAATTGTTTAAATATTAAATTTATCAAAATTATGTATAAAAATAATTTTTGAAAACAAAACAGAAGAAGGCAAAACACAATAAGGAAGCAGAACAAAGGAGCGAGATAGAAAAAAGGCAAAACAAAGGAGCACAACTAATTAGAATTGAGTTACAAGCAAATTAGGAGAAAAAAATAAAACAGGAGGCAACAAAACACCTTTAACATTGGTCTGGAAAAAAACAAAGTAGGTTATAAGTTGGAGATTTGGAGCTAAAATAGAAAAAAGATAAAGGGTAAAATAGAATTATGGAGTAATAAGTTAGGGCATAATTGGAAAGAAAAATAGGAAGCAATCCTACCACACCAAATCGGTTGTTTCAAAAAAGGGGACTTTTCATTGTTTCGGAACAATGGATTTAACAATACAATACAACCACTTTTAACGAAACAATCAAAACAAACATTATTTTGGGATAAAAATACAATACAATACAACGAGGAACAACCATCCAAACAAGCTGTTAGAAAATAAGTTAATGTTATAGTAAATGTGCAAGTCAGAAACACTGTATACTTTTCAATTGCTCTCAATGACATCAAATTTTAATATGTTCTGCAAGTCTTATTTTTAAAAGCGCACTTTTTATTAATTGACTTTAGATAAGCGAGAGTGAAATTTCATACAAATTATGATTGTCAATAAATTTCTGTTGATTTCTTATGGTGCACTGATTTCAAACTTCACATAAGAAATTCAAGTGTGAAGTTATTTTGTTAATTATCTAAAAAGAATCCAATTTTTTTTTTACTACTACATAGTGTTTAGATTTAGTATAAGTTGTACATGTATCTTATTATATTTTGATTGTTCATATTCATAACCTTAGACAATATCCAATCATCTTGACCTCGGTAAGAAAATTATTATATTCAAATCTTTTTGTTTTAATAATATTAATATCATGCACCATATTTAATATGACTCGACATACACGTACAACAAACGTGTCGAGAAACTAGTATATTATAAACGTGTTTGTATGGGTCAGAATCCGATCCCACGACAATTAACGAGGCTAATCCCGTTTTAAGTTAATTCATGATTAACTAGTCGCACGACCACTCAGAATTGACGACGTTCAACCCGCCTCTGGCTCGGTCAACAAGGCCCTGGCCTATCCGCCACTATAGAGGCGTGATCTCAACGTGGTCACGGCCACTTATTGCCAGCTCACGAAGCCCACAGCTATAAATACCAAGAGAGGGGACCCTAGAAAAGGGGACTGCTTCTTCACTACTATAGAGAGGAGAGAGAAGGGAAAAATATACCCATCTTATGGGAAAAGAAAAACACCATTGTAAGGCTCTAAACCTCTTCATGGAGAGGCAGACTAAACAAATATTATCAATAAAGGCTTTTAATGTTTCTCCCCCTAATTCTGAGTACTTATTTTCGTTTCTTTCATTTGGTCCAATGGATTATTACGATTTGCTACGATTTTCCCGTGATTATTTGTATTGTTTTGCACTCATAAGATATGTGATAACTTTTGAGCAAACAATTTGGCGCCGTCTGTGGGGATTTCATAGCAAAATCGCGTAGTTCTTCCATGGACCAAAAGGAAAGAAACGCCGGAAAAAGAAGAAGCAGCCCCGCATAAACAAGCCAAAGCGGTAGATCAGGCCGATGGAACTCGAAGATCTCGAATCGAGATCCAGTTCCTCTGTCTCTCATCTATCGGATGGTGCAAACAAGAAGAAGAAGCCATCCCCCCTCTCTTTTGGGGAGAATCTTCGTAAGAGATCTCCCACATCCCTGATAAGGGCTCCAGCCGGAAACCAGCACGGAGGAATCTCGAATCGAGAATCGCCTCAAGACAGCCTATAAACCCTGGTTGGGAAGACAACGGATGAGCCGCTCAAGGTCTCGAATCCAAACCGAGCTTCAGCACTCAATACCCATAATATGGGACTCAGGCCATGAGCCTTCGTCATCAAGATCGACAAAGTTCAACAACAGTTGAACTGGGACTCAGGCCATGAGCCTTCGTCATCAAGATCGACAAAGTTCAACAACAGTTGAACTGGGACTCGGGCCATGAGCCTTCGTCATCAAAGATCGAAAAAGTTCAACCACGGTTGAACCGGGACTCAGGCTATGCACCTTCACCAAAAAAGTTCGACTACGGTTGAACCAAGACAGGCTATGCGCCTTCGCCAAAAAGTTCAACTACAGTTGAACCGGGACTCAGGCTATGCGCCTTCGCCATTATATCAAGGCTATGCGCCTTCGTCAAAAAGTTCAACTACGGTTGAACCGAGACAGGCTACGCGCCTTCACCAGAAAGTTCAACTAAGGTTGAACCGGGACTCAGGACATGAGCCTTCGCCGTCAAAATCGACCAAGTTCAACTACGGTTGAACCAAGACAGGTTACGCGTCTTCACCAGAAAGTTCAACTACGGTTGAACCGGGACTCAGGCTATGCGCGCCATTATATCAAGGCTACGCGCCTTCGTCAAAAATTTCAACTACGGTTGAACCGAGACAGGCTACGCGCCTTCAACAGAAAGTTCAACTAAGGTTGAACCGGGACTCAGGCCATGAGCCTTCGCCGTCAAAATCGACTAAGTTCAACTACGGTTGAACCAAGACAGGCTACGCGCCTTCACCAGTAAGTTCAACTTAGGTTGAACCGGGACTCAGGACATGAGCCTTCGCCGTCAAAATCGACTAAGTTCAACAACAGTTGAACCGGGATTGAGGCTATGCGCCTTCGTCATTATATCAAGGCTATACGCCTTCGCCAAAAGTTCAACTACGGTTAAACCAAGACGGGCTACGCGCCTTCACCAACAAGTTCAACCACAGTTGAACCAAAACAGGCTACGAGCCTTCGCCACCAAATTTAACAAAGTCCAACAACAGTCGAACTGGGACTCCGGCTGCGT
>NW_017670777.1:304326-309798 GCF_001879085.1 Nicotiana attenuata | reverse complement strand
CCCAAATCGAGGAAAAATTCGACTTCTCAATTGGAGTCTGCGAACCAGAGATTCTGAATAAGGAATTCTGTTGACCCGAGGGAAGGTGTTAGGCACCCCCGGATCCCGTGGTTCTAGCACGGTCGCTTAAATTATTATAAATGGCTAAAAATCTGATTTTTATTCATATTCCATCCTACAGTGCAATTTTAGGATTATTTACCGCTTTTAGTTATTTTTACGAAAGTGAACGCCGTTTAAGAGCGTGTTTTCAGATCACGTCACATGAAATGCACCCGGATCCTCAACGCCTCTTATTCAACGTTTTAGGATTTGGATTTGGGTTGCATGAAATGCGCACCCGTATTTAAGAGGTAAACTTATTAAAACGTGCCTATAGCGACTAACGGATTATTATCTTTGCGGGAGGCCGTGAAATTCGCTAAACGGCACGTCCCGAATTCTAAGCATTTTATTATAAGCAATTAATGAGGGCCTCGCAATCTATGCAATTTTATTTGGCGAGGCTCATCTCGTTTTATTATTTTATGGCTAACCTAAAGCAAACTAAGATTTTCTATTCATTTTTGTCTCTAAAGGGCCTAATTAATTTACATTTATAAATTCGGGCCTCGAATTCAAGTCCGAATTCAAACAAAAGGGGGAACCCTCTTAATTCGAACCCGCCACCTAATTCGAAACCTAAATTTGTATTTGCAAATTAATCCCCGTATTCCTATGTATATCTTTAAAAAGGATTTTTTAACTTGAAGCATTTGTTGGGCCTTGAAACATGAAATTTCCAGCATTCATTGGGCCTTAAAAGGAATCCAGGAATAAGAAATAAACAGTTTGCTCTATAAAACTGCTGTAGCGCAACTGGGCCTCAGCGTGAGCCCAATTGGCAGGAGACTCCAGCAATAGGCAAATGGGTAAATATCAGTCCACAAATACTAGGATGATTCTTGTATAACTGGGCCTAGCTTGTACCTCCCAAATGTTATATTGGGCCCAGCATCAAATTCGAACAAGTTCTGGATCTTCACACAGTAGGTAAAATTGAACATTTAGCTTTTAATAATCAGGTTCATTTGAGCATGAATAGGGGACAAACAAAGTGATGCACATGTTTGAAGTAAGAATGATCAAGGTTTTTCTTTATTTTTTTTTTTTAGCTGATCTTTAGAATTTAATCAAAGGGATTCCATACTAAGCTAGTGCCAACTGATTCAACAAGAACTTATACAATTACTCACGAGCTCATGTGATATTTAAGCTTATAACTTCGGAACTGACGTCTAGCAAAAACTGGACACAAACTTGGATATCCAAGGATTTAAACTAGCATGAATCTCACAATGGTCTAACGTTTATTGTACGAGCTATGATCATGTATTATCACTTAATCCAGGATATGAAGCCTACATAAATTAGTTCGAATATATTATCAAAACAGTCCAAAATAATCTAACAACAGTCCAAAATAGTCTAGGAACAGTCCAGATTATACAGTCCAAGGTTCATGTATACACAAATTAGAATCAAATCATCTTAGACTTTCATATCTACTTAGCTATTACTACATAACAATCAAAGCAAGTACAATTTAGGAATCAAATGTGCGAGCATCTCTTTATTTCATCTCCATTCACAGTTACATCAAGCCAAATTTGAGCGTGTACCTGGAATTTGAACCAAAAATGGAAGAGGAAGAAGTTAGCAGCAGTAAGCAGTACCCAGCAACAACAAACAACAACCAGCAACAACTTTGACTTTTGACCCAGAGATGATATTTCAATGAACAGCAGCTAATTTTAGATAAGCAGAATCAATGAAACATCTAATAATAACTCGAGTGAACTCAAACCATTTTTTCGTCAACTTTAATTCAAGCTAGAAATTCAAGCTAAGAGCTGAAAACTGAAATTATGGTAAGAGAACTATAAGGAAACAGAAATTTTTTTTTTCTTTTTTGGATTTCTGGTACTATATTTTGAGAATTTCAGGGGTTCGAAAAAAAAACTTTCAGGGAAATTTTTAAAGGGTCTTCCAGGCTTGCTGCACAAGGCAATGTAGGTGCCTTTTATAGGCAAAACCTAAAGTTACCTTCAGATTTTAGTTTTCTTTTAGTCCCTCCCTTATTTAGTTTTTTAGTCCCTCATTTTTAAGACTTATTACCCAAGTAACAACACTTATTTTACCAAAACTACACTAAAGTCTTGTTCTAGAAGGTCCTATACCCATTACAATTCCTACACTACCCTCCCCTTACCTTTACAATTACTATTCCTAATAAAACTACCCTTTTCTATGCCCATATTACCCCTGACTAATCCCTGAATTACCAAACTATACTAAAACTATCAGCTATACCCAAATCAATAAGCCTACCAGAATATTAAATTAATTATATCAATCAGAAAATGCTAACTCAAATAAACAGAATTTAGAACACCAATATTAAACAAGCAATTACTAATATTTAGATTAAAGTTTAATTACGAACTAAATTAATCACTAAACAAATCAAGGAAAAAAAAATCTAAGGAGAATTACTACAAATTTAAAGCAACACTAACTGGAAGATAAACGAACAAAAGATGCATAAATCGAATAATAATAAAAAAAAAATGAAAATTAACACAGACAGTAACCAGAAGAAAAAAAAAATGGAAAAGGAAGAAACTCACTGTTAGAGGCGGCTAAGCTTGACTCGATCCGAACACGTGAATCTTTTAAAGATTCTTGACCCGTAATATACCTAATCAGGTGTCTTAAACAAGGAGACACCTGGTTAGGGATATTAGGGTCGAGAACCTTAAAAATTTAAACTAGGGTTTCATTTTTAGATTTAAAATTCGACGATTTTGGTTGGGTTTTGAAAGTTATCGTTTGGAGATTTGGAGTGAGGAGGGTGAGGGGAGTATATGGTGTTAATTTGGTTGAGTTTGGAGAAAGTAGGGTTTTGGCCGAATCTTAGATTTAAAATCCGAGGAGTTCGATTAGGAGTTAGAGGATGCTATCATGGGGGTTGGAAAGAGGGGAGGAAGGCGAGTCCGTGGTGTATTTTTGGGGTCAATTGGAGCTTCGCCGCCGCCGGCGGCGATTTCCGGCCGGCGGCGGACGGCGGAGGGACGGTGGTGGGACGGTGGGGTACGGTGGGGTACGGTGGGGTACGGTGGTGGTGTTACAGTTGTACGAGGAAGATGATAAATGTTCTTGAGTTAATGCAATTTTCGGACACTTTTATTAAACCCCTTGGACTAATGAGGACCGTTAGATGATGGGGAACGGAGGGCCAAGATTAACTGGTCTAACATTACCTCAAAACGACGTAATTTCTCCCCTATACTACGTCGTTTCGAGAGCTTCAAAAACGTGAGGTTTGGACCGGGCAGTTGGGCTAGTTTTGGACGGGTTTCAGGTGTGCAAATTTTGGGCTTTGATTTGGGCTGGGGTGAATTTAGCCCAAATTCCTTTTTGATTTTGTTTTCTTGCTTTTGTATTCTATTTATTTATTTATTTATTTTTGGTATTTTAGTATTTATTTATTTTTTCTGGTTTTATAAAAATGCTAAAACAAAACAAAGACTCAATTAAGCTATTTAAACTTCCTAAAATTACTTAAAAACTTTATTTAGAAATAAAACGCAACAATTAACAATTAAGAGTGCAACAAGACTATTTTTGCAAATTTTTCTTTAAACTTTATTCTAAATCTAATTAATACCTAATTAATACTAAAATTGTGAAATTAAAATCCCTAAATGCATGTGCATATTTTTCTGTATTTTCATATGAAAAATGCAACCAATTAACACAAAAATTCAAACAAAAATTCACAAAATTGTAAAGAAATCAATTATTTGAAACTTTTTGGAATTAATTTGCTTAGGGCAAAAATCACGTGCTCACAGCTGCCCCTCTTTGCTCGGAAACACGAAGGGTTTTCGTGCAAAGACAAGTGAGCGGAAATGAGCGATTTTTGCCAGTTCGCATATTCCGTGTGAAGCATCTTGAAAGAGTTGACCGCACCCTGCTTCGGAGGCTGCCTACATATCCCGGGCTAAACAGGAATCAGGTCAGTGTAGTTCTGGAAAATTTTGGTAGCTGGGACTACCAAGAGCTGTGATTTCACTGCTGTTGCTGCTGCTACTGCTTGCTGACCTCCTTATTACACCAAAAGAAAATCAAAAGCTAAGCTAGCTAGGCCTATCCACTATGAGTTACAAGATTCCTATATATGAATCTCTTGAATCTTTGATCTTGAGTCTTAGCTGATTTGCTGCAGACTTCGATCTGAATCTTGATGCTCGCAAGTTGTAGGTGTTTTACTTCTTCATGCAGCATTGAGTTAAAACAGGGTCAACAGAGCTTGCGACTTCAATCAGATTTTGAGCAATCCGAGCCCTTGCTTGCTTCACACTATAGTTCATCTTTTGTTCTTTTCTCTTTTCTTGATTCTTAATTGAGATTTATTCCATTGGTCATCTCGCACCTTGGGTCTTGAGATTGACCTGCTTAGGGTACCAAAACAAACAAACGAACGAAATTTTCTGCCCCAGTTTTCACTAGGAAAATTTCGTGAGTTAGTTGTGACACATATCAAATTGGGAATGTGCAAAGGGATCCTCGGTTTTTGTTCCGGGATTTTGGGAAAGAGAAAAAAATACTCCACGGTGTTTGTGCCGGGAGATCCTCGATTTTTGTTCCGGGATTTGAAAAGAAAAAGCTCCACGGTTTTTGTTCCGGGAGATCCTCGGTTTTTGTTCCGGGATTTGAAAAGAAAAAGCTCCACGGTTTTTGTTCCGGGAGATCCTCGATTTTTGTTCCGGGATTTGAAAAGAAAAGGCTCCACGGTTTTTGTTCCGGGAGATCCTCGGTTTTTGTTCCGGGATTTGAAAAGAAAAAGCTCCACGGTTTTTGTTCCGGGAGATCCTCGGTTTTTGTTCCGGGATTTGGAAAGAAAAAGCTCCACGGTTTTTGTTCCGGGAGATCCCCAGCGGAGTCGCCAGAGCTGTCACACCTCCTTTTTTACACACCTACCCCGAAGGATAATGTATAAGGGAGTTTTTCCATTTAAAGTGACATTATTCGAAATGGGATTATTTATTTATTTCTTAGAGTCGCCACTTGGGATAGGATTGGCTTTTGGTGTCCCAAGTCACCGGTTTAATTTAAATCCCAAATCGAGGAAAAATTCGACTTCCCAATTGGAGTCTGCGAACCAGAAATTCTGAATAAGGAATTCTGTTGACCTGAGGGAAGGTGTTAGGCACCCCCGGATCCCGTGGTTCTAGCACGGTCGCTTAAATTATTATAAATGGCTAAAATTCTGATTTTATACATATTCAAACCTATAGTGCAATTTTATAAATTATTTACCGCTTTTATTTACTTTTTACGGAAGTGAACGCCGTTTAAGAGCGTGTTTTTGGATCACGTCACATGAAATGCACCCGGATCCTCAACACCTCTTATTCAACGCTTTAG
>NW_017670777.1:298526-302169 GCF_001879085.1 Nicotiana attenuata | reverse complement strand
CTTTTGGCTCGATCGGCCCAATGACATCCATACCCCAAGCAACAAATGGCCAAGGTGCTGACATCGGATGGAGTTCTGTTGGAGGTGCATGAATCAAATCACCGTGCACCTGACATTGATGGCATTTTTGAACAAAGCTGAAACAGCCCTTTTCCATAGTTATCCAGTAATACCCTGCTCGCAGAATTTTCTTTGCCAGCACATAACCATTCATATGAGGTCCGCATACTCCTGCGTGCACTTCATGAATAATTCTTCCAGCTTCCTCGGCATCAACACATCTTAGCAGGTTGAGGTCCGGGGTCCTTTTATACAAAACATCACCGCTTAAGAAGAAACCGCTCGCATGCCGTCTAATGGTTCTCTTCTGATCTCCAGTGGCTTGCTCGGGGTATTCTTGTGTTTTCAGAAATCTCTTGATATCATGATACCAGGGCTGAATGCTGGGTTCCGCCTCGACCGCATTACAATACCCGTGCTTTTCTTTGATTTGAATCTCTAGAGGGTCAATATGGGCATTGCCTGGGTAAGGCAGCATTGAAGTTAGAGTGGCGAGTGCATCGGCTAGTTCATTGTGACACCGAGGGATATACCTGAACTCTATCGACTTGAAGCGTTTGGTGAGATCTTCCACATGCTGTCGATAGGTAATGAGCTTAACATCTCGAGTCTCCCACTCCCCCTGTGCTTGCCGGATAATCAAATCAGAGTCCCCCATGATTAATAAATCTTCAACATCTTGGTCAATTGCCATATTCATGCCCATGATGCAGGCTTTGTACTTAGCCGTATTGTTTGTGCAGAAGAATCGGAGCCTTGCTGTAGCTGGGTAGTGTTGACCATTGGGTGATATCAAGATTACCCCAATGCCTACGCCTCTTGCATTTACTGCTCCATCAAAGAACATTTTCCAAGCACGAGTGTCCTCAGAGATGGCTTCTACTGAATTTACCTCCTCATCTGGGAAATATGTGCTCAATGGTTAGTATTCCTCGTCAACCGGGTTTTCAGCCAAATGATCTGCCAACGCCTGGGCCTTCATTGCCGTGCGAGTAACGTAGACTATGTCAAATTCAGTGAGCAAGATTTGCCATTTTGCCAGTCTCCCAGTGGGCATCGGTTTCTGGAATATGTACCTCAAAGGATCCAACCTGATTATTAGATAGGTGGTGTGGGCTTGAAGATAGTGTTTCAACTTTTGAGCGACCCATGTCAGAGCACAGCATGTTCTTTCCAACAAAGTGTATTTGGCCTCGTAGCTGGTGAACTTCTTGCTCAGATAATAAATTGCCTGCTCTTTCCTGCCGGTTATATCATGCTGCCCAATAACACAGCCAAAAGAATTTTCCAACACTGTCAGATACAAGAAGAGAGGTCGCCCATGCTCCGGTGGGACCAATACTGGAGGATTTGACAAATATTCCTTGATTTTGTCGAAGGCCTCTTGACATTCGGATGTCCATTTGATTGCCGCATCTTTCTTCAACAGTTTGAATATGGGCTCACAGGTGGTAGTCAGTTGAGCGATGAACCGACTAATATAGTTTAACCTGCCCAATAAGCTCATCACATCCTTCTTAGTTCTTGGAGGAGGTAAATCTCGAATCGCCTTTATCTTTGTGGGATCTAACTCAATACCTCTCCTGCTAACGATGAAACCTAGGAGTTTGCCTGATGGGACTCCGAAGGCACATTTAGCTGGATTCAATTTCAGATCATACTTGCGCAGCCGTTCGAAGAACTTTCTAAAATCTCGAACATGGTCACTCTGAGTTCGAGACTTAATGATTACATCATCCACATACACCTCTATTTCTTGATGTATCATATCGTGGAAAATAGTGGTCATGGCTCTCATGTAGGTTGCCCCAGCATTCTTCAGCCCAAATGGCATGACCCGATAACAGTAGGTACCCTAGGGTGTAGTGAAAGCTGTCTTCTCGGCATCTTCTTCATCCATCAACACCTGATGATATCCTGCGTAACAATCCATGAAGGACTGTATTTCATGTTTGGCGCAGTTATCAACAAGGATGTGAATGTTAGGCAACGGGAAATTGTCTTTGGGACTTGCCCTATTCAAATCTCGGTAGTCAACACACACCCGGGTTTTCCCGTCTTTCTTTGGCACTGGAACCACATTGGCTAGCCATGTAGTATATCGGACCACTCGGATTACCCCCGCCTTCAACTGTTTTGTGATCTCTTCTTTGATCTTATCACTGATATCAGTTTGAAACTTCCTTTGCTTTTGCTGTACTGGAGGACAATCGGGGTAAATTGGCAATTTGTGCACCACTAGGTCCACACTCAGTCCTGGCATGTTGTCATACGACCAAGCAAACACATCTTTAAATTCGAATAGGAGTTGGATTACTGCATCTCGAGTTTGCTCATCTGTGTGAATGCTTATTTTGGTTTCCCTTATTTCTTCGGCAGTTCCCAAATTAACCGGTTCAGTGTCATTCAGGTTTGGCTTAGGTTTGTTCTCAAATTGTTCCAATTCTCGGTTTATTTCCCTAAAAGCCTCTTCCTCATCATATTCCGGTTCTTGATTCGTTATTTCACAATTAGACAGCGTGTTTGAGTCTGGGCATGAAGTCCGCAAGCATGTCATGTTATTTAAAGCCGCATTATTAGGACTGAAAAGAGAAAAATAACAAAATTAGAAAGAATAAAAAGAAAAACGGACGATGAAATATTGATTTCATTTCTTGGAATTGGAAAGATAACAGGGTTTACATTCAGGAATTTAAAGACAAGAAACTAAAGAAACATCCGAGTTACACCCTGAAATAACTCGGGATGCAGAAAAGGTGACAGGGCTAGTCTACCGGGACTCCCGCCTGAACGGGAATGGCGTAGCCTTCCAGTTTTGGAGTTTAGCATCTGGTCCCATATAGAGCACCTCAGCGGT
This sequence comes from Nicotiana attenuata, assembly GCF_001879085.1. Lineage (NCBI taxonomy): Eukaryota > Viridiplantae > Streptophyta > Magnoliopsida > Solanales > Solanaceae > Nicotiana > Nicotiana attenuata. The sequence continues at coordinate 299,252 of NW_017670777.1, read as the reverse complement.
GCTAGTCCCTTCGCCTGGCTGAACTATGTTGATTTCATAAAGCATTTGTCTCATAGCTCCACATATATCTTCGATTTCCTCAGCTGTGAACACCTCATCGTCCTCTTCTTTGCCATACTTGGGCTTGACAAAAGTATCATAGAGATGTGGCAATGGTTGTGGCAGAACCCATCCTTCTTTCTTTCTTTCCTCGGCCCATTTCTCATCATTTGGGGTAGGGTGGAAACCTATCCCGAAAAACTTTTCTGCTATGGGTAGAGTTACCGGCTCGGATATTCCTTGTAAAGCTTTTCCCAACCCTTTTCCTGGATTGAAATCGTGTCTAATCATTTCTCTGGCCACCATGATTGAAGCATTAGACAGGAAAGGCTGAGGACATGGATTTCCCTCCTCGTGCTGATCTGCTACCACAATTTCAAAGGCTTGATAAACAATATGTTCACTTCCTTCCCTCGCCTCCAAACATGGGATAGATGGGTCACGATAAATAGACTGCTCGTCTTCTCCGTGGACCACGATTTCCTGATCTTCGTATTCGAATTTTACCATTTGGTGGAGGGTAGAGGGCACAGCTCCTGCAGCATGGATCCAGGGCCTTCCCAGAAGAAAATTATAAGATGTATCCATGTCCAACNTGGGATCCTATGCTACCATGATTTGTTTTCTTTTGGGATTTTCAGTTTTATTTCCTTTCTTTCTTTTCTTTTCGTTTTTTTTAGTTTTTTT